>NC_041396.2:68509498-68809498 GCF_900747795.2 Erpetoichthys calabaricus
TAACTGGCAGACTCCAGTATGTGTGGATGAGCAGCATCACTTCCTCCATGCTGATCCTCAACCCCACTGAGTAGCTGAGTTGCTCTGTTACACACATCACCTGCATGTCCTCTCTCACCACATCCATAAACCTTCTCTTAGGCTTTCCTCTTTTACACTTGCCTAGCAGCTCTATCCTTAGCACCCTTTTCCCAATATACCCGGCATCTCTCCTCTGCACATGTCCAAACCAATGCAATCTCGCCTCTCTGACTTTGTTTCCAAACTGTCTAACCTGAGCTGACCCCTAATGTACTCATTTCTAATCCTGTCTATCCTTGTCACACCCAATGCAAATCTTAACATCTTTAACTCTGCCACGTCCAGCTCTGTCTCCTGTTTTTTGGTCAGTGCCACTGTCTCCTTAGCTGGTCTCACTACTGTCCTGTAGACCTTCCCTTTCACTCTTGCTGATAACCGTCTGTTACAAATTACTCCTGACTCTCTTCTCCACCTATTTCACTATGCTTGCACTCTCTTTTTCACCTCTGTTCCACAATCCCCATTACTCTGTACTGTTGATCCCAAGTATTTAAACTTCTCTTCCTTCACCAACTCTGCTCCCCGCATCCTCACAATTCCACTGACCTTCCTCTCATTCACACACATGTATTCTGTCTTGTTCCTACTGACCTTCATTCCTCTCCTCTCTAGAGCATATCTCCACATCTCCAGTGTCTCCTCAACCTGCTCCCTACTCTCGCTTCAGATCACAATGTCATCAGCAAACATCATAGTCCACGGGGACTCCTGTCTAATCTCGTCTCTCAACCTGTCCATCACCATTGCAAAAAAGAAAAGGCTCAGAGCTGATCTCTGATGTAAATCCACCTCCACGTTGAATGTAACTGTCACTCACACCGCAGACCTCACCACTGTCGCATTTCCCTCATACATACAGTATCCTGTACAACTCTTTCATACTTCAAAGCCACTCCCAACTTCCTCATACAATACCACAGCACCTCTCTAGGCACCCTGTCATCTCCAGGTCCACATAGACGCAATTCAGCTCCTTCTGGCCTTCTGTATACTTCTCCATCAACATCCTCAAAGCAAACATCGCATCTGTGGTGCTCTTTCCTGGCATGAAACCATACTGCTGCTCACTAATCATCACCTCCCTTCTTAACCTATCTTCCACTATTCCTTCCCATAACTTCATTCTGCGGCTCATCAATTTTATGCCCCTGTAGTTACTACAGCTCTGTACATCCCCCTTATTCTTAAAAATCTGTACCAGTACACTTCTTCTCCACTCCTCAGGCATCCTCTCAGTTTCCAAGATTCCAATTAAACAATCTGGTTAAAAACTCCACTGCCATCTCTCCTAAACACCTCCATGCTTCCAGAGGTATGTCATCTGGACCAACGTCCTTTCCATTCTTCATCTTCTTCATAGCTGTCCTTACTTCCTCCTTGCTAATGCGTTGCACTTTCTGAGTCACTATCGCCACATCATCCAACCTTCGGTCTCTCTCATTCTCTTCATTCATCAGCCTCTCAAATTACTCTTTCTGTCTTCTCAACACATTCTCTTTGCTTATAAGTACATTTCCATCTTTATCTTTTATCATCATAACCTGCTGCACATGTTTCTCAGCTCAGTCCCTCTGTCTAGCCAATCAGTACAGGTGCTTTTCTCCCTCCTTAGTGAACAAACTTTTAAAACAACTCATCATAAGCCTTTTCTTTAGCCTTTGCCACTTCTCTCTTCACCTTACGCCTTATCACCTTGTACACTTGTCTACTTTCTGCATCTCTCTGACTATCCCACTTCTTCTTCACCAACCTCTTCCTCTGTATAACCTCCTGTACTTCCCTATTCCACGACCAGGTTTCCTTTTCCTCCTTCCTCTGTTCAGATGTCACGCCAAAAACCCTTCTTGCTGTCACCCTTACTACTTCTGCTGTAGTTGACTAACTATCTGACAACTGTTCACTGCCACCCAGTGCCTGTCTTACCTCCTCCCTGAACTCAACCTTGCAGTCTTCCTTTTCAATTTTCACCATTTGGTCCTTGACTCTGCTCTTACTCTCCACCTCTTCTTGATCTCCAACATCACCCTACAGACCACCACCCTATGCTGCCTAACTACACTTCCCGTGCCACCACTCCTTCAGATTGACCCTCCTGCATAGGATATAATTTACCTGTGTGCATCTTCTTCCACCCTATATTCCTCCTTCTTCTTAAAATATGTATTCACCTAGGCCATGTCCATCCTTTTCGCAAAATCCACTATCATCTGACTTTCTTCATTCCTCTCCTTGACACCATACCTACCTATCACCTCCTAATCCCCTCTGTTCCCTTCACCAACATATCCATTGAAATCCACTATAATCACCACTCTCTGTCCTATGGGTACACTGTCCATCACTTCATCCAGCTCACTCCAGAAATCTTCTTTCTCATCCATCGCACACCCAACTTGTGGGGCATATACTGTACACTAACAACATTCATCATCACACCTTTAATTTCCAGCTTCATAATCAATCACTCTGTCTGACATTTTTTTCACCTCCAAAACACTCTTGACATTCTGGTGCTTCAGATTTACCCATACCCCATTTCAACTCCTATCCACACCATGACAGAACAATTTGAATCCACCTGTGATCCACTTGGCCCTACTCACCTTCCATGTAGTTTCTTGCATACACAATATATCAACCTTTCTACTCTCCATCACATCAGCTAACTCTCTCCCCTTACCAGTCATACTGCCAACATTCAAAGTTTCTACCATCAGTTCCACTCTCTTTACCTTCTTTCCCTCCTCCTGCCTTTGGACATGCACACCCCTTCTTCTCCTTCTTTGGCCAACAGTAGCCCAATTTCTGTCAGCACCCTGTTGGCGGCCATTGTTAACCCGGGCCTCGACTGATCTGGTATGGAAATCTGCATTGTTGGCCACATATTGATTTGGCCCAATTTTACACCGGATACATAATAATTTACTATTCTTAGATGCAATTCCACACTTGTCACTGTCTTTGTGGACTTTGCACATTCTCCCTTTGTCAATATGGGTTTTTCTCAGGATGTTATAGATTTCTTCATATCACTCATAAAACTTTCATACTATTTTAAATGTTAATTATTTTCTTCTGAGATATACCTGGCAATGGACTCCTGCCCTGCCTAGTTTTCTCATTTACATCAGCAATTATATTTCCAGGTGTGGTCTTGGCTTTGGAATAGAGCTACAGTATATAAGGTTGAAAAGACTGCTATTCATTCAGTAATAAATTTCTTAGTATTTTGCCATAGAATGTCAGCAAAAATCAAACCTGTTAAGTTGAATCTCAAACATTTTCATTTTGAACAGAGGCTGGATTTAAACTTATTGAGCACTCTCACCCTCACTCTGGCATGCACTTGTAGATATATGTATGAGGGCATTGAGCACAAACACAGAGCACAGGGAAAAGATTTTTGCCAAGTTTACAAAACAAATAGACTGAAATAAATTTGAGATAGTTAAATAGAAATTTAGTAGATTTTAAAAAATACTGACCACCAGACAAGGCAAATTTATAAAAAAAATAAATAATTGGAAATAATTAGATTGTTAATCAGCTGGTAAATTAAATTAAGTAAGGGACAATAAAAATAATAATAAACTACTTCTTGAAAAAACTTATGAGGAAACATACCCTTGACAGACAGACATACCGTGTACAAGATAAACTTTGACTACCTGTAATTTAAAGGGAAAAGAATACTTCTTAAGGAGTGTGATTTCCCTTACCTATATGTGTGGGCTTGAACTTACAAAACAAAATAAAATCTATGCCAGTACTTGTAATACATATGTCCTTGATTATTGTCAAAGCATAGCTACAAATCATAATCTGTACAGTGGCTAATGTGCTACAAGTACATGCAGGAATGTTATGAAATTAAATCTTACTGCCATCTTTTAAAACAAGCTGAGGTCTCATAATCACAGTCAATAAATATGAAGAATATCACTATTATAATATATCATTATGTGCATTTGTGCCCCTGACTGATTATATCTGGCGTATATAAAATAAAAATGTATGCGACAGAAAAAGTATATTAACATTCATTTACCTTTCAATAGTTTAAATATTGTAATAACAACCTGTTAAGAGTAGCTCTTATATGAACATAAACAAAAATCTAAAAACACTGTTATCTGGATATAAGCAATCAAACAATGTATTTTTTTTTCCATCTGCCAAACAAATGCATGTGAACTGTGCAACTTGGTTATATTTTGCATCGAATAAAATGTGTCCATTTTTTGTGCTTCAGTACTCTCACATGCAAGTGTGCATGTAACTGGATCCTCTACTAATAATATCTGGTAGTTCTTAATATTATTCAGATTGAGCAGCTGGATGGCTCTTTGATCTATTCACCTTCTTAATCCCTTCCAGTGTCTCTGACAGAGTCAGCTTCGTTAAGTGATGGAAACTCATTTGATGTTTTGATCAGGATGTGTGGGGTTGGGTAATGGAATGATGCAATATAGATGGCTAACATCCATGTATAAATTAACTAAGCACTCAAGTACGGCTGCCTGTTTTTTGCTCTTGTTTCATCTCTTTGGTGTGCACATGTGGATAATTAGCTGATAAAAGTTTTTTTTTTCTTTTCCCTTAAAGTCAATCCTGCTCTTTCTCGAGGAAACTAAAACAGTGTATGTACTCTATTCTGTACACAGGCTATATTTTGCAATATTTTTTAAATTAAATGTATTCATATTATAACACAAAACAGCACATGCAATTTAATACAAATCATCTTTTGTTATTAATTACAGATTTTTGTCATTTGTATCAATGTGCATTTGTGTATTATATTTTTCCTAACAGAAACCCAGTGTAGAATGCTTTGAAATAAGATTACATTTCACAATCAGCCAGAAGTGAATTGCAGTGGCTGGCAAATTAATTGTGTTAATAGCATTGGAGATATAGCTCATTAAAACCTCCATCTTTACTTTCTTTGGTGATTATGCATAGTCGTCATATGTCTGTCTAAGAATTGTCCAAAGGGATTTGGGGTTTGCAGTAAAAACTTAGGTACCAGTAAGAAATAAAAGAGAATACTGCTTTTAATCCCTCTCCCAGTAATGACAGCACTGTCTAACCAGATATAAAGACATAACTGGCAGCCAAATAGAAGAGATAATAGAAACAAATGGTAATACTCAGACACTGCTAGAAACAAGCTTCTTACTACTACTTGAAAGCTAAATCCTTTAAAAGATGCAGAGTACTCCCCTAAAGTGGTTTTCCTTTGATGCACAAAGGACTTCCTCTGCCCAACTGTAATGCTGATTTACATTACAGATTCTGAAATGTCAGGTGAAGAGCAGCAATGAACAGTAATTGTCATATTTAGTTGTTCTCTAGGGATGCTTAACAGTGGATACTGAAGTCAATGAAGTAAAACATTTTTTTATTTAAGTGATCTCCAAAAATATTAAGCTTTCCATTTCTTAAAAAATGGATTTGTCTCCTTGCAGTCTGAGCTGTTTTAAGTAGCACAGAGCCCTCAATTATTCAAATATCCTTGGTAACTAAACTTCTTGTTTGTTTCAATTTCAGTGTTTTCTAGTAGTTTGTTTTTTCTTTTTGCTAAACCTTCTCAAGCAATTCATGAACATTTCTTGAACTTTTCCAGTCTCTTCTTCCCTGCATTGGATCTGAAATAAAATGTGAGACTGCACACATAAAATTAAAAAAGGGTCGATCCAAAGTCTCTGCACCACAAAATCGAGCCTATCGACAATATCCAAGAGTTCCTGAATCCAACTCTGCTTGTTGTTAACATGATATCACTGGCGAAGGAACTGAAAAAGTGAATTATTTTGTTTTAGTTGTAATTAAGCAAAAAAAAAAAAACAACATTAAAATTGCATACAATTTAATGCAATGTAATAGCTTGAGTATTTGGTCTTCATTTTCATGAGATGTCATTTATATGCACTTTTATTTTTGTAAATAAGTATATTTTCTGCTACAAATGAAAATATAATTGAGAATGCCGAATGAGCCCTACTCAGTATACAGAATATAATATTGTGATACCTTGTTCCAGATTTTTTTGGCATCAAGTCAAGTCTAGTTGGGGAGCATGCACTGGTACTGCGTTGCCGCACCCACCACATGACAAAACAGTTCGGGATCCTGGTTGGCAACCCCCCAGGCAGACACGCGGTCCAGTCCCACCCTCTGGAAATGACCTTCTTTCTGCCGCAGCCATGTGTTACATGGGCGACCCCTTGGCCTGGTCCAGCCACTCGGGTCCCCAACAATGAGGATGGCCATAGTGCCATAACTGACGCTCCCTCACAATACAAGTAATGTGCCTCATTCGGGACTCCATGAGCAAACGTTCATTTGACACAAAGTCAAACCAGCAGTACCCAAGGATTCTCCAGAGAGGTACAGTACCAAAGGAGTCCAGTCTTCGCCTCAGGTCACTGGATTGCGTCCATGTCTCGCAACCATATAGCAAGAAAGGAAGCACCAGGACTCTAAGGACTTGGACCTTTTGAATAGATATCGGGAGCGCCACACACCCCTTTCCAGCAACCTCATGACCTCCCATGCTCTCCCAATCCGTCTACTGACTTCATAGGAAGGTGTCAGATAAACTTTTTCCATTCCCCTATTATATAGATCATCTGAGAGTTACTGCTTTAATGTGTGTGTTTTGTATTAAAACATTAGTTCAAAAACGTTTTTGCCGTTTCCTTTTAAAGGAACACTCCTCTCAAAATATTTTTTATATGTTATTCACTCCATGTAGTTTGCAGCGGTGGTCAAGAAAAAAAAATTTAATCTCATGTTTTGTAGAGAATAGAGAGTAAAATTTCTGAAAGAATAGGAGCTTATGGTGGTCAGCGCTAGACATCAGCAAACAATATCAAAAATATCCATTAAAAAAATCTTGCATTATTTGTTTCATATATTTCTACAAAGCATCTACTCATATACTCACAACATTCCAAGCACATGTATTCTTATTAATATATAAAATAAACCACCTACAGAAAATGCTGTTGAGAACAAAAATGTTCAGAATGTGCTCAGACACATACAAGCATTTGAATTGTGGACCTGCCTTCAGTCATCACATTTTAATTGATAGCCACTTCTGGAATACCTTGGGAATTTTTAGCAGCAGTCTGTAAAATTGTCATAGTTTGTTTAAACATTTTTTAAAAAGATTACATGTGTTTGGAATGTTGTGAGCATAGGATTGGATATAAACTTGTTGAGAATTGCACCTCACGCTGCCATGTACTTGCACACATACGTGAAGGTGTGTTGAGCTCCAACACGGGGCCCAGGGAAAATATTTTTACTGGCCCTCCAAAATAAATAAATAAAGCAATTATTGCTTTATTGCTTATCTGTATTCTCAAAAAAAAGGGAAGCAAACATATACCAACTAGATCTTTGAGTCTGCACAGAATTGAAATGCAAATGCCTGGGATGGTGTTTAAAAAAAAAAAAGAAATTTTATTAAAATTAGAGCCCTAGAAATCACAGGCCTAGGAAATCTTTCCCTCCACCTTTGTGTCACGCCTGCATATGTGCACTTGTAAAGATAGTTCTTCAACATGCTGCCTCCACCACTTTGTCTATGTTTCTTGTACCTTCCAGAAACTGTAAAGAATACCAGCTTATTTTTAACGTTTATTGTCACTTCAGTTGGCTGGCCCCACCTAAATTTAGTGCCAGGTGTGCCTGAAATAAAAATATTAAAACTTAAAGCAATAATTCCCCCCAACCAAAAAAAATAATTACCTTTTATTTCCATCAAGCCCAATTAATAGGTTAAATCTGATGAGTAATCGTCCAAATATGTATAAAATTAAAATGAAAAAAAAAATAGTCTACTAGCTACGGAAACAGGTAAAACAATATTTTAAAAATATTTGCTATCTCTACCCCTACATGTACTTTCAGTGCCTGTCATCTGATTTAGTATGTGTCTGAACAACTCTTCACCTCTATTCTCCTATCCCAAGCATATTCCTGTAAAGTCTGCTTCTCAGACTCTGTCTTTACTTTTGAGACACCCTTCTCGCCTCCTGTTTGGTTTTGTCCTTTCCACCTTTGAAGGTGACTATCTCAGCGTGTGCCTTTACTCCTCCTTGTGCATCTCACACTCACACAGTCTCTTTCACTGTGTCACCAAAACCAAATTCAGCAGTCACACCAAAGCCAGACTGAACAATCAGATTGCTCTGAGGGACTGGATACACAGATCATAGTGTTTTATTGTATTGTAGAAAGATAAATAGATTAAAAACTCATTGTAAACAACAAGTGGACTACTAAATTCCATTCCATTCCATAATATAACTTTAGCTGTACTTAATGTAAAACTGAAATAGTAATTATCCACACTTCATTTGCTTGAATACATTTAAACAATTTACTAGTGAACCAAATAAATAAACCCAAAACGGATTTGGTATCATAACAATATACTGTAATCTGTACTACCACATGGAAAACTGACAAACATTAAAGGTCCCAAATCCTAATAAAATCGGATTTGTTATGTTTATGTTTATACAGTTCTCAGGAAACTCAAATACATGCATAATAACCTGAGCTAATTATAAAAAGGTGTCCTGTTTCAAAATGAGTGTGAAGTTACATCTACAAATGTTCTGATATAATATTAAAATCTCTAGTAAACATTTAACAATTTAATTTTTTAGGCATTTACAAAATATAAAAATTGTAATACAGCTGTGAAAGTACAACAATAAATAAATAAAATTAAAACCATACATTTAACAATATCTGTTAAAAAAAAAGCTAAATATGAAGATAACAGAAGGAGGAATCTTACTGATGGTTAGTATTTTATTTTAGGGATGCAAATATAAGCATTTAAAATAATGAGATTTTAGTATTTTTATTTCCTTAGTGTGGGAGAGAATTTTGTATACATTGAGCCATCCATGCCTGATTTACCACTAGAAATCTGAAACAACAAGTAAAGTGATATAAAGTAGAAAAGATGAATAGTACTGTAAAGTAAATGTTAAGATAAATTGAAAGTGTTTTAAAAAACTGAATATTGCACTCTGTATTCATTGACTTCAATATCCACTGTTAAGTATCCCTATATGTAAAAGACCTGAATTGTCATTTGTAGGTCACCTACTGTCTTTAAAGAGGTGTACACATATTTTTCTTAAATAAAATAATTCAAACATTTACAACTTTGTGAACTTTACATTTAGCATGTATCTGATGATTATATACAAGCAATTGCATGAAATCTTGAAATCTGTTACTAATATAAAGAGACTACTAAATGTTTCTTTGTCCAATTTTAATTATTTAAAATCAGAACTTTTCATCATTTGTATTCATCTTCTCAAATTATAAGTTGTGCTACACAATGTCATTCTCCAGTCTAAATTCAGCTCCATGATATCTCAATATGAAACATGTGCTACACCATTAGTTGCCGTTTCTGCTTTTTCTCCTACATTCATTGCAGTCTAGAGATACAACCTTTTATCGGTTAGTATTTACTTTTCTCTTCCAATTGTTAAGTTCATCTCTGTTTTATTGAATTTCTTCAGCACATCTTAAAAATCTCTTTAGTCTATTTTATTATGCCAGTTTACCAAACCAATGTATTTGTAGTTCACCATATAGAATCCTTGGCTGCGTTTTCTGCTTTACAATATTTGTTTATTAAAATTGTTATTCACTATCAAAAACTTTTATTTGTCTCACTTACATACTTTAAGCCAATTTGTAAAACACTTGTACTGATTTGTAATATTAACTGCTGCTTGTTTCCATCATATTTGTGGTAGTTCCTATTGAATATCTTATCTGCCCTGTTGTTTTTCTTGTCCAATACACCAATGTAGTGACTGTAAATGTAACACCTCTTGTTGGTGGAAATTTGAGGAAAAATTGCTATCTATTTGTTTTTTATACCCATGTTAGCAGTGCTCTTGGAATTCATTTGCACTTTGGCCCAAACAAAAAATGAATCAAACATCCTACAATACTGTTTATTATTTTACTTGATGATAACACTACAGCTACTATCAGCAGTACAGCTATTTTTATTAAAAAGTCATTCCATCCATTTTTCCTTCACTGAAATTCTGAATTCTAATCTACTATTTGACTTGTATTCTCATAATTTTGACTTACCCTACAAAACCCTTTGACATTTTCCTGCAATTGATTTAAATTCAAATTCTTCTTTAAATTTTCTTCTATGAATATCCCTTTCCAACGGCATATGGTTTTCTGCACCCATCTTGCAAAGGTTAATCTGTCCCAAGAAATGCTGGTTCAGTTTTGTAGGGCAGACACAGAAAGCCCTCACACTTCCTCTATAATGTTCTGCACCTGCTCATAAATAGCAATGTGTTGTTCGGATGGTAGAAGAGATTAAAGGTGTGAAATTGAACTCTGCTCATATATGGGGTCAGGAAACAAGAAACCAATAAGATCAGAGACAACTCTCACACAGGTAATTACTTTTCAAAAAATGTTATAAGTCTATCAAAGTAAGATCCCTTCAGCATTTCAATAGTTTCTTTTTATTGGAGTCCATCAGTATAAACATAGTTTTGAAGCATTTCCCCAACATCTCTCCTTGCCACCCTTTCTAATTTATGAGGTATGGGTGTATTATGTTTCAGCCTATATTTGTTTTTTTTTGTTGATTTTGAATTATGATTTTTCATTATTTTTTAAATATTGCTTTATTTTTATATTTATGTATTATGTATTTATGTATTTTACTTATGTTCCTTCTCTTTTGCAGGGGGAACCCCAACACATGGGGCCACCATGAGTCATTGCTGATATCCCCCAGAGGTTTATTGATTGTTGTGGGGCATGTTTCTTTTGTAAGTATAAGTTTTAGATTCTGTTGTGGTGTGAAATTTTGCGTATAAGTTGATAAATATTTTGTATGTCCTTATTTGTAACTTATAACATTACATCTATCATTGATAAGAACAGCAATGTTTTGATGTTTAAGACCCCCCCCCCCCCCCCCCCCTTTTTGGGACTCTCTTTGTAATTTCACGACAGGGTTGGAGGACGTGCCTGAATCCAGTTTGGCAAGTGATTCTCTGCAGGACTCTCTCAGTGAACCCCCACAGGGATGCCAAATTACCTAGCTGGCAAATATCAACTCAACAAATGGTTTTGGGGGCAGGTGTGAAAGGTATTATGTGCCCCATTTGTCTGAAGTATGCCTGTTTGGAATTGGCCTGAATTAGAGGCCATTCTGTACCAAGACACACTATTGGCTGTAGGGTTTAGACAGAGAGTCTATAAATTTGTTTGCTTTACCCCTCTCACTCTTACAAACATCACAATGAAGAAGCATCTCTCTGTCACACCATTGCCATGAGGAGCACAACTCGGCAGCCATATGTGGTAATGTCCCTTACTGGCATTACCAGTAATTAAATAAAATTAGTTTTGTGTTCTCTGCAGTGTTAATAGAGAGGCATTTGTTTGGAAATAAAAGGAAAAAAAGTATACAGAAAGGACACTTGCCTTTTCTTTTTCTGTAGTGTAGAGAGATGTTTTTGCTGACAATATGAGCGCCTTTTGGGGAGCGTCGTGGCGGGTCTCGTGTAGACTGGAGAGACGGCCCTGCCATTGACCGGCCGGGATGGCACTGTCGGTCCTCACTCCTGTGCATGCCTCCCGTGACATCATGCCGGCTGTTCAACTTTTTATAGTATTTTGCAGTTTGCAGACGCATTCACATCATTACGTGCCTACAGAGGGATGACGGAGTGCAGTTGAATTGGTCGGCACGAGGCCACTGAATACAAAAAGGAATTACAGCCTCTAGAGCAGTGTTTCTCAAACTGTGTGCCGCGGCACACTAGTGTGCCACGGAAGATTTGCAGATGTGCCGCGGGAGTTTCTACAAATATTTGAAATTTATACAGGTTTTCAGAACGCTACACGTGCAGCGTTACACAGGTCTGCCTACTATTAAATTTTTATCCTACGTTGCGATGACGTCCCCACTTGCAATGACCAGTAATAGTAGCCCGCACTCTCCCCTATTCTCTGCCCTGCTAAATCGGAACGCTACATTTTGACGGAAAGGGGTGTTAGCTATTCAGGTTATGGAATTTTCCACTATACATATATTATTATAATGACTAAAATGTAGGCCGCCCTAGCAGACGCACAGCAGTTTTTGAATTGGTAACGATAATAATAAGCGATGTGTTTCATTTAAATTTTTTAGGTGTATGCTAATAATAACAAATTATCAATAAGCGTTATTCATTGTTATCCATGGAGAAATACGTTAGCAAGAATGAAACTGCGAAAGCGTTAAAAAAAAAAGCAAGGAACCAAACGAAGGTACAAAGAAGATTACATTGGATATGGTTTCATATCTTTGGGACCTGAAGATGCTGCCATTCTGTCTGATCTGCAATTCAGCTCTGTCGAATGAGGCGCTTGTTCCAAGCAAATTGAAGAGACACTTGGAAACAAAACATCCAGCTGTAAAAGCGCAACCGAAGGAATACTTCGAAAACATCAGGGCTCAACAAAATAAACAAGCTAAGAAACTTACGAACTACCTAAAGCTGCCAGAAAAGGGATTGATTGGAAGTTATAAGGTTGCTCAGTTATTAGCAAAACGCAAGAAAGCGCATACAGAGGCTGAATCAGTCATTGCACCAGCTTTAGCAATAGTTGTTGAAACTATCCTTGGACCCGATGCCGCCGAAAAAGTTAAGAAAGTTCCTTTGTCAAATGATACTATCTCGCGCAGAATTGAAGACTTATCGTCAGATTTACAAGATCAAATCTGCGAACACTTTGACGCGCCTGACGATGAAGTGTCTCTGTTGTGGTCTCTTCAAGTTGATGAATCCACTGACGTTAGCGGCAAAGCCCAGCTGCTAGCTTTTATTCGGTTCATAAAGGATGAAAAATGTGTCAACGAATTCTTATTTTGCAAAGACTTACAAACTACGACCAAAGGCGAAGATATTTTCAATGTGGTGAACGAAAACATTTTGCTCTTCAAACTACAGTGGAAAAACTGTGTCAGCGTTTGCACCGATGGCTGTCCTTCCATGCAGGGAAATAGAAAGGGATTCGTCACTCTTGTGCGTCAAGAAAATCCAAATGTATTAGTTGTTCACTGCATGATCCACAGAGAAGCTCTTGCCTTCAAATCTTTGCCGAAAGATTTGATGTCTGTTCTGGATCAAGTGATTACAGTTGTAAACTTCATCAAATCTCGACCGCTTGCATCCCGACTTTTCTCTCAGCTCTGTGAAGCAATGGATTCAGACTACAAATGCCTCCTGTATCACACCAACGTTCGTTGGCTCTCCAGTGGAAAAGTGTTAAAGCGTGTCGTCCAATTCAAGGCTGAGCTGATTTCATTCTTGGAGGCTGAAAAAAAAGACTTTGGATTTTCTATTCATGACGAGATCTGGTGGGTTAAGGTGACATTTCTCTCTGATTTATTTGACAAATTAAATTCACTGAATTTAAGTCTTCAAGGACCATCGGAAAACATCATCACTGCATCCTCAAAACTGAAGTCATTTGGTGAAAAATTGTCGTTGTGGCAAAGTAAGATCTCGAAAGGAGTCTTCGACTGCTTTCCTACTTACAATGAATGTTCTTCAAATAAAGAAATCACCCCCGAAATTCTATACACTTTGACACACCTGCAGTCAGCATTGCAGCATTACTTCCCAACAGTTGGAAGTAATGAATATGGATGGGTCAGCTATCCATTTGGAAACAATGAAGCTACAAATCTTACAACTGAAGAAGAAGAGCAGCTCATTGATTTAAAAAACGATGCAGTTCTTAAGTCAAGTTTTGCCGAGAAAAGCCTGGATGTGTTTTGGATTTCAATCAACAAGTTATATCCTGCAATCAGTTTAAAAGCAATCAAAATAATTCTTCTATTTGCATCTTCATGGTTTTGTGAGTTTGGATTTTCAGCACTGACTGAAATCAAGTCTAAGAAAAGAGAGAGACTTCTTACAATAGACGCTGAAATGCGAGTTTGTTTGTCGACTTTGGAGCCTCGATTAGATCGCATTTGCTCTCAAAAACAGGCACATCCTTCACATTGAATGTAATACTTAAAAACAGGTAAAATAATTTTTCATTTTATTATAAAACAACTGTTGTTCTTCCTGGTGCGCCGCGAAATTTTTTTAATTTTTTTACTGTGCCAACAGACAAAAAAGTTTGAGAAACACTGCTCTAGAGGCTGGCTCTTCTGACTAGATCTTGCTAGAGGAAGGTACTTGGTAGAACAGTTAATTGAATTTACCAAGCACTACTGCTTGTGCCGTGATTATTGTAAATATTTTTTCTTGTATATATAAATATCTCTGGATTAACTTTGGTGGAGGTATTTATTGGGTTGTGGCTATTGGTGCACTGTTTATTTTTGTATATACACTTTTTTCAGTATTTTGAATATTTTTGGGTGAATCCTGTATTATACACTGTTTGGAGGAGCAGCTTACTGACTTGGATCACTGTGGAGGAAGACAGCTTCACATTTTGCTTTTGTGTATATATATGGGTTTCATTAGTTTATGTGTATTTTGCTTTTTCATTTAGGACTTTCAAGGCAGCACTGTAAATACTGTATATAGTCATTTCTGGGCTCCATTTAATTACTGTTTTTGTGTGTCCTTTGTGGTATTGGATTGTGTATCGATATATATAAAATCCGTAGGACATTATTTTTGTTTTCTTTAAGTGTACCTGTAAATAAAACCACTTTATTTTTCAAAAAACCCAACCCTTTTTGTGTCTGTGTCTCACTGTCTTACACCATCATCCTGGTCACGCTCGGTCCCACATACTAAACACCTAGAGTGTAGGCTGGTGATTCCAATTCCCACCACATGGGGTGTCACACCATACTGAGACAGGCATGCGGCCTGTTCTGAAGAAAGTGACCAAAAATGATGCCTTAACTAGAGACATTTAAACTACACATCAGCATTTATCAGGTTGTATGGTTTCCAGTATTCACTTGTACTTTGCATATTATTATTATTTATGAATATTATCAATAAAACATTATTTAAATTGTAACTTAACTCTTGCTTGTCACCTAATTGCCTGAGGTTATAAATGTAGAAGTGAAGGTGGGGAGAAGTTATATGGTACAATACCTTATAAACAGTTGTACGTCTGTGAGTTTTGAGGCATTCTGACAAAGGCTACATGTTAATAATACAAAAGGGGAAAGTAAGACAAAACAGATTCTAATGGTTTATTAGATTTTTTCTTCCAGTTATTAGCTACTGTTTGCAAGATTGTTGATTTGGACTTGTTAACCTTGGTTTGCCTTTTTTGGCAAGTTCCTTTTGCCTTTTTCTCTGTTTGACCATTTTGTGCTTCTTTTTGTTTATATAAATAAAATTCTTCTTTTACCTCAGCCTTTTGAATTTAGGGCTAGGCTTCCTGGGGTGAGGTCTATTTTGGATGCAGACCTGGCAAATCCTTGGCTTTTCTTGTGTGATTTTGATCATATATCACCATTTGTACCGTTTGGTGCTGCAATTTTACAATAGGGCACAGTTCTAAATTGTCAGATACACTGGCAAAGTCTGTTTCTTACAGAAATTTGGAGGAATTTCAACTGGACACTTGGGGTTGTGTTTTTGTGGGACAACCTATCTTACTCATCTTCATTTTTGTGCTCAGAATTGAAGAAATACTGAAAGAAGAGCACTGATCGTGCATCTGGACCTCTCTTTCCAGTTCTTCCACCATAATGCACCCTGTATTTACACCACTGGCAGAGAGAGCAGAGATATGTATACATTTACTTCAAGAGTTAAATGTTTGTTGTTTTTTGGCATCTCCATCTTTGGCATACACAAGTTAAAAAACTGTTTCCCCTTGTTTACCCCAAATCTTTAATGTCTTATCAGTTGATTCTTTTACAATATGTTGTTCTATTGTTTTATATGCAGTATATTTTTGTAATGCATAATATGTTATTATTTGCTGTTGTTGCCTGTAATGTTGTTTGTCATGTATTACATATTGTTCTGTCTGTTGTAAATTACTATTGTTATATCAATGACTCTTGACACCAAAACCTATTCTTATCAACTTTAATTTCTGACTATAAAGTTTTACACATCCCTTCATTAATTCTGTCACTACTCTTATTTTATATCCATATACTTCACTATTTTAGCTGCTGACCTCCACTTTAATAAATTATCACCTTTTACCATTCGGTCTTACACTTCATAAATAACAGTGCTGATAATGAACACCCTTGTCGGACTATGTGCATCAATTTGTTATATATATATATATTTTTTTATTTTACTGTCTATAATTAAGTAAATATTTTTACCTTTAGTTACAAATTCTATTTGTAATATTAAATTTTTACACTACATTATCTGTGTTAACTAATGCAAATTGTTTCCATTTCCAGGTTTAATGCAGTTAAATACATCCTCTGCTGTTTCAGGGAGAAAGAGCCTGCTAGGCCTGTTCTCACTTAAACTAAAGCCTGGCCCAGTCAGTCCTGCATGACTATTTTTCATCTGTTCATATGCTTATTAGATGCTTCTGTTATTGTCTCCTGAAAGCCTACTTAAGGCTATTTTTAAAAATGCCTTTACAATTACCCTTTTGGCTTTATTGTCTTTAACTACTCCTCACTAAACTGTTTGAGGACAGTTGGGTAAATGTTAGTTTTTAGATATCTTAGACACTTAAGTGATTTGTGAAGATACAGTAATGCAAGGATCAAATAGTTAATATTTCACCAAGAAACTCCTATTTGAATTTACAAAGTTCTGACATCTCTCTCAAGCTCAAGACACTGGATAAAAATGGTACGTCATTGTTTGGTGAACTACCGCAGGCACAGACAAAATCTGTAAAAATGGTAGATGAGAAAGAATTTGTTTGTCATAGGGTCTATCTGTGGATGACAAACCAAACATGCTAAAATCCAATTATGGTATCCAGAAAACTATACCATTTTTTCTCCACGCCAGTATTCAAAGTAAGTAGAGTACAACACAGCAAGAGACCAAATAGTAACCTGCAATGCACACTTGAGCATAAAATGCATCCATGAATTTGAACTATCAGACTCTTGGATTTGAGAAGAGGTTTTCATATTCTATAGCAGAAAGTCCTGTGGTCTCTAAATCATTAAGTCAAGCTCCTTGCAATGGTCAGCCTGGATGTCTTTATTCTCATGTGTTCAAGCCAATGTATATTAAAATGTATAGCCTGTATATTAAAATTTACATTAAAATATGAGAAGCATAATTAAAGTAGAAATAGTCGTGTTTACGTTCACCAAATGGATTTCTTCACATTTGAAACTATTTCACCAATTTTGCATTTTACAATTTGATGTTTTAATCTGTTTACTTTAGGATGTACTGTATGTTTTTACAATAGGAATTGTTTAATTACATTGTTTTATTAGTTGTGATGGAATTTTCTTTTTCTGGCACCCTGAGTCAGAAGCTCAAAAAAACAAACATTTCCCCTCTTGATCTAAGATACAATTAGCTGTACCATATACTATTAGTGACTAAAGGGAAGTAAACTTGTTTGTGTTCAGCCAGCTACTCAAACAACTATATAATATTTATTATATATATAATATATTTAAGGTGACAAGATCATTAAATCCTCTATCTCTAGTGAAATCCAGGTCACATGCTTTTTCAGGTGAGAGTTCAACCTAGTAAAGAATTATTACAGCTAATTATTAATATTAACAAACTAATCAACAAAGAAAAAAAGAAATAAGTGAATTACAGCACAGGAGATTAAATAATACCAAAACGATTAAACAGTTTCAAATGTGACAATTACATTTTTACATTTATAGTAGGCACCAGGTTAGTTTCTCATGTGATGTCTAAATGTTTTTTTTTATGTCAATATTATGCATTTACTATGGACAGTTGGCAAAGTTGTTTAACTTCATGTAATATATGTTATCCATTACATAACGTGTGTGAGTATTTTGCTGTTAGGAGATGTGTGACCTACGACTGTGCACAATTTATAAATATTGTTTTTTTGAGTTATTCTATCTTTTTTTCTGTTTCCACATCATTCGTTGTGTCCATAATTTGTCATTTGTAATATAAAGAGGGTGAGGCCATCGAAGAGTTGGGGCACCAGCATTATAACCCTGCTTAACATGAGGCAAAGCTTCAACAAAAGAAATGAAAAAGCAGTGATATAATAGAAGGACAAACAGTCCAGTGTTGTTCAAATGCTGTTCTCAAGGACAGAGCATGGTCCAGAATGAACATCGAATTCCGGTTGTCTCACTTCTTAAACACACCAGGACAGTCCTGGGTGTAAATAAATGTTTTTTATTCAGAAATAACTTTCAAAGTCCACACCACAATCTTCAATCCACAATAGCTCCTTCTACTCCTCCAGGTGAAGCTTCACCCTCTACCTCTCCACTCTGACTCACCTGGATAAGGTCAAGCAGCTAATTTTATGTTGGACCCAGGAGTACTTCCTGTGCCATAGCACTAAATTGTGGAAGCACTTCTGGATCATACAGAACCCCACGTAATAAGTAGTTCTTCTCCCTGCAGTGCCCTCTGGTAGCACCCAAGGACTCCAACAGTTATCCCTCAGAACTACGAATCCCATGAATCCTTGCAGGTGTCCTTACTGGGTTCACACCAGAGGGGCACTGCCATCTATTGTACTGGGTAAGGAATTGCTCTTGACAAACACCCCCTCTCCTACCCCCAGTAGATTCATTAATCTTTTACTCAAACTGGGATAATAATGAAGCACGTTGTCCTTCTGTTAACTGCTTCCCGAATGGGCAAGGATTCAACTTCCATCCCAGTCGGGATGCTAATCCATTCACCATAATACTTACACCTTCTTAATTGCTGCTGTACACCGACCAAATTTAGAAAGTGAAGAGTCCACTACAACTCCTAGATGAATCTAGAACTCCTAATTTTAAATATCTGATTTGAATTATTGTATGCTTTCCCTGGCCCTGCATTATGGTTGTTCCAAACATAAATATGTATTTGGCTTAATGCAAATGTGACAAATCAATTTATATGGGATTCATTTTCAAACCCAGTTTTTCAGTTTAGAGTTGCATATTCATAACTAAATTTGTCTTTTGATGGAACCCATTTGTACTGTATTCTTAAATCTTCTGGATACTTCCAGGGGGTTATAGTAGATGTACCTTACAAAATCAGAAAAGTACAGATTAATTGCACAGTCTTTCACGAATCTCCTGGTATAAATGCTGGTAGCACATTCGAAAATGTGCCCTAGGTTACATACTAATAAAATCAGTTATATTGTGCTTCAGGTTTAAAAGGATCATGTCACGAAAGATCAGATATATGATATATTGTTCTAAATATTAGGAATACACATTATAGCAATGGATCAGCAAAATAGTCATCATGTGTGTTGTAACCGAGTTTACCACAGTTAAGCCGTTCAATAAAATATAAGATTCATGTAACATTGATCTGTTTATGGTAAAGTGCAGCTGCTTAAATTGATACAAAACTAAATACATCATCATAGCACTATACAATTTTTTAATAGGCTGTCATTTATCTATCAATCCTTTATTCTTGCATTTTGCAATTGATTTGTTTTAATTCAGCTTGGTGACTTTTCATTTTTTGAATCTGAATCACATGTGTAGACCTTGTTTTGAACTACAGTTTTAAAGAATGTGTATTGGCTATTGAATTAAGACAAGTTGACAACTGCCTTGATTGCCCTGTTAATTTATTATTAAAATGTACCTTTTAATTTTATATATTTAATGTATATTTCACTTATATAACTGAACATTTCCAGACATCTGGTTTAAAATATATTTGTGAAACAAAAATATACAAAATACACTTGGAACCATTATAAGTGTTTTTTCTAGCTTCAGTTTTAGAAATTCTATCAAGTTTTTGTTCTTTGAGTGCTTGAAAGTTTCTCATATCTTATACTAGCTAGCATATTCCCTCTTTCCAAGAAAGAGAAACCTGATTTTGCCCTCACAGCATTCACATTAATCAATATCTCTGCTTTGTGCTGTCTCCCCCATAGCCCTGTAAGGGCTGACCTCAGTCAGAATGGGATCAGTCGGCTGTGATTTGGCATGCTGGTAGTGTGCTGACTGATTGGTGATACAGCCTTTCTAACACAGGAACAGCTGCTCACTCTGCTGCAAGAAACCTTTAGGCATCAGGGGACATATATCAGTATCCTAGTCACTAGCTAAAGGAAAGCACTTTTTATCTGTTTCAAGAAAAAATACAAAATAAAAAAAAAAAAAACATCTTGTGCCCCTATTCAAGTGTGCTACTGGATAGATTTTTTATAGAAAAAAGTTTGCTTCATAAAAAAAAAAACTTGAAATGCCTGTCAAAAATCAAGTCAGAAATATACATGGTTAGTTTCTGAGAAGAAGGCTGTAAGAGTTATATTTTCAGGAGGTGATGATCTAAA
Source organism: Erpetoichthys calabaricus (assembly GCF_900747795.2). Classification (NCBI taxonomy): domain Eukaryota; kingdom Metazoa; phylum Chordata; class Cladistia; order Polypteriformes; family Polypteridae; genus Erpetoichthys; species Erpetoichthys calabaricus. Next base: position 68,530,091 of record NC_041396.2, read on the forward strand.
GGAGGGTGAATATTTAACCAAGAAAATTCACAGACTTTCACATTCATTCTCAAGAAAAAAGCAACACTCATCATCTCATCACAGCTGATCATGTCCCATTGGTACATTTTACTCTTTATATCAAAAACAATCACCTTTTAAAATGTGATATTATTTCCTATTTAAAAGATACTAGTTTGTAATGAAATAACTTAACATTTCAGAACATTACAGTATGTTTATACTAGTACACATATACATCATATTTATTTTTTAAATGTTACAGACCTCATTACTAATGTATGTCTTCAGTTCTCTTTGGTTCAAAAAATCTCCCTGGTTCCCTCAGTGCCATTAAATATTGCATAAATCTCCTTTCAGTGAATTTGGAACATTGCTTGTGAGGGTTGGGAGTTCTCTGAGAACATAGCATCTTTAAAGATGGTTTCATAATTTCCAAATAGTTTGTATATGGTATCCAAATTACACCAACAGCTTTTCATATTAGTATTGCCATATTTAACCTATTAAAATAATCATATTCATTAAGGAAAATATTTTGTTTTTATGGTGATTTTTAAATTTGGCAAACCTTTCTCCGAAGTTTAATGATAAATCAAAAACCTGATTTCTATGTTCAATTGAGGAAACGGAAAAAAGAAAATAATTAATGTTGCTTCTGACAAATGAATGAGGCAGCAATAATTGATACATCATTTCAAAAATAAGATCAGTGGGTATTATCCTGAGGCTTTTTCTTCACTGGCATCAAGGTGTTTTCACTTACAGTCCATTTGCTTCTAACCACATCAGGAGATGATTACTTACTTTGTTTCATTCTCTAGGTAGTTTGGTTACCTTTCAAAGAACAACTTTCAAGGGAACAAGAAGTAATAACAAACACCCCATGAGTGTGTCATGGGCTTCTTTAATTGTGATTTTTTTACTAGTTAAAATCATCATGAAGGGTGAATAAGAAGTACGCTTATATACCTCTGTATTTGCCAATAAATATGGGATTTGTTTACCAAAGCCCAGCTCTGTGAACAGAATGCCTATTGTCTGATAACTAGAAAAGGACATACAAATGATGTACTATTTCATATGCTACAAAAAGGACACATTTCACTTAGGTGACTGTGCAGAAGATGGGAAGCTCTGGTGAGGGCATATATAGATATACTTAAATTTAATTTAGGCAGTGAACACATCAGGTGAGTTTAATTTCATTGTTTGATGTTGCATATTTACTCTCCAGCACCGTACTATACAGTATATGAATGTCACCTCTCTTTAGTTTATCTCAAATCGTGTGTCTACTGTGTTTAGACCTGTAAAAATGTGTTAGTATGGAATTAATATGGCATTTTTGTTTAACAGTTATTACATAGTATTAAAGTTAATGTGCCTCCAGTGTCCACATCATGCCCGAAATGCAATCACACTAAGAGGATGCCCATCCACATGTATCACTCTTGTGCAGATTAGGGGATTGTCTACACTAGCAATTCATTTCACGTCAACTTTGTATGTGGGTGGATCCACTCAATCACAAGAGGTAGACAACTGCTATCCGATTATGACAGAAATAAAGAGGTTCTAACACTGAATCAAGTGCTTGTGCTGATCTGCTTGATTGGTACTTGAGCAAGCTGTTTAATGCAAATTACTACGTATGTGTGGATTTGGTTTTATGCTGAGATTACCTAATTAGTGGCAGAAACAGTGCATCATGGCAACCACATCTCACACAGATATTTCCCATAATGCACAGTATATCCCATAATTAGATGAAACTCACATTGCATCACATTCATACATCATCTGAAATGCTCCATGGTTCACTCAGTACCACACTGAAACCTTTCCAAAGGGTCTCAATGCGGTTTAGTCATATTATTTTATATGGCATACAAATCTGGTATGAAGTGGTAAAGATTTTGTGTTTGTCATTGAAACTGCATCAGCAGAACTCTAAATGTTAAAGTTCCTTTAGGGCTTTATCCTTTAAATACCAGCTTTGGTGTCATTTAGATGTGCATGTTTTTGTGGAAAATAGCACATAGACATTCCAGAGCCCCTGTCTTTCATTTCTTCTGTTTATGACTAGGTTCAATTTATGTTAATCAGTTTTTAATTTCTTTTTGTTACTGTGTGCTTAAATTAACAAATATCATAATGTGTATGCATATTGTATATAATTATTAATATGTAAAGCTTGTAATGAGTTACCTGTGAAATTATTAGAGCACACTGAGTGTGCACTCAGTGAAGAGTCCTGTAAAAAGTAAAGTGAACTGAATTGAATTCCTTGACTAAACCCAAAAAATATCTGTTTTTGTACCTGACATTATTTAGGAATAAAAATTCCTTCGTGTCCTAAAAATTGTTCTACCTTTACAAAGCATATTTTATTATAGTAAATGCTGTCTAAGATCTCTTCTGAACTAAATGTTTGCTGTATATTTGAAGGCATGCATCAGTATCATACAAAACATCAAATTATCAACTTAAACAGATTTAAATAATCCACTAATTATACTACTCCTTCATAAATGCTTCAGAATTGGGTTATTTCCAAAAATCTTAAGATATCAAAGTATCAGAACCTCTACTACTTTCTCAGATGTCTGAGGCCAGCTCACATGTCTCTATCCATTCTCTCAAACTTCCACAGGTGCATAGAAGAGTTCATTCTCACTGACTGCATCACATCAAGGTATGGCACCTGCTTGGCTTAAAAACATAAAACCAATACCACTTTCTATGCAGGATGTCTATGATACTCACTGACTTAGAAAGGCAAACGAGATAATTAAAGATCTCAGTGATCCTGCACAGTCATTTCTCACTTGTGCCTTCTGGTAAATGATACAGAACCATTGGTACTCACACCAGAATATTTGTGGATTCAAGGATAGTTTTTGTCCACAACTTGTAAGGTTACTTAATGGCTAATCATAATAGCAAATATTGAAACACACACACACACAAACATACACATATACAGTGTATATACTGTAGATTGATCTATTAATGTTGTCACACATGTGTGAATAGGAGGCAGCTAAAGAGCTTAAATAATTGTAAAACCACATCTGACCTTTCTGGCCCCTTTGATGACACCACTTCCAGTCCAAACGATGTCACATCAAGTTCTGAGCCCTTTAATGACGTCACTTCCAGCCCAAATGACGTCACTTCCTATATGGGCCTTTAAAACCGCCATTTTACTTACAGTGACTCTGGTGAACATCTCTGTTACTTTTAAAGCCTTTTGCAGCCAGGGATATTATATGGGTGGCTGCCCCATACCTTTTTTATGATGTCTGGACTCAATTATTGTCACAGTGGCGCAGTCGGCAGGATTTTGTCCCAGAAGAAACCGTACCTAAAATCAAACCAGTTAGGAAAGTACCAGGCCAAGTTTCTGGGTAGGGAGTTCGCCCGGTGGTCAGGAAAGACTCGGTGCAGGCTCCGCTCCAAAATATATTTCCGGGCTTAGTTCTTACCAAAAGGAGAGTGTGAAGGAGACACACAGACGTATGCTGGTGTCTGGGGATGAAATGAAAAGGGCTTATTATGTTCTCTCGGACGAGAGAGCTGAGGCGCCCATTGAGACTGAGGACCCAGCTAAAAATGGGCTATCCCCAGACCAAGCAGGTAAGGGAATAAAAAATTGGGAATTCGATCCAGAGGGATCGATCCAGGGGTAGGCTATGCCCCTCTGGGAACAGGTGGCCTTATGGCTACTACCATTTGAACTCACCACCTTTCAAATTGTGCAGCAGGTCGCCTGCTTTCTTTTCATACAACATCTTCCCAAAACCTTTGCCCAGTCGGTCTGGGGAGACTTTCACTCCATGGAGGAGCTTGTACGGCTTGTAAAAAAACCTACACCAGCCTCGAAATCTGGGAGAGCAAAATGGTCCTCTAGTGGATTCCATAGAGATCACATTGTACAAAATAAGTCTCTTCCATATAAACCGGAGCCTGTTCCAAAGGCCGCTTGGTGTGCAACCTGTCCGGGAGCAAGGCGGGATACAGGTGGAGGGGGGGAGATGGTTTGTTTGCCCTTACCAACCCCCTAACAGTTTCAAATACAGGAGTAATAATTGTTAATGGCTACAAACCTACAGCGTTATTTGACTCAGGCAGTAAAATTTCCATTGTTGCTCGCCAATATGTCTTACCGTGACAACAAATTAAAGTAAAGACCAGTATTAAGTGCATACACGGAGAAGTCCGTGAATATAAAACCACCTATATATATATATATATATATATATATATATATATATATATATATATATATATATTTATATATATATATATATATATATATATATATATATATATATACATATATATATACTTATATATATATATATATATATATATATATATATATATATATATATATATATATATATATATTTACAGTGCATCCGGAAAGTATTCACAGCACATCACTTTTTCCACAATTTGTTATGTTACAGCCTTATTCCAAAATGGATTAAATTCATTTTTTTCCTCAGAATTCTACACACAACACCCCATAATGACAACGTGAAAAAAGTTTACCTGAGGTTTTTGCAAATTTATTAAAAACTAGCAAAATACCCGCGCTTCGCAGCGGAGAAGTAGTGTGTTAAAGAGGTTATGTAACATATATACATATATATACATATCTACATATACATATATACATTGTATATATTGTAACACGGGCTGTGATTGTTACATGGGAGGGAGACGACAAATCACAGCTTCCCGCTTTCTAATCGGGCCTGTAATTGATGCCTTGACTGATGCTCAGATCCCACAGTATCTCCCCTTAGGAGTGGCGTTAGGCAAGTGTAATTGAATAGTGGTGCTGCAAGTTTAGCTTTACACCTGTTTTTAAGGCTTATTGACTGAAAGGGGCTTTCATGAAAAAACTTAGGGCTTTGCTACAGGATACACCCTCCACAAGTTAAGGAAGTAAAAATAAAGGTATATATTTCTGTTTTATTTAAACCTTTTAAGTTTGTATGCGGGCGGCATGGTGGCGCAGTGATAGGTGCCAGTTAGGAGACCCGGGTTCGCTTCCTTGTGTGGAGTTTGAATGTTCTCCCCGTGTCTGTCTGGGTTTCCTCCGGGTACTCCGGTTTCCTCCCACAGTCCAAAGACATGCAGGTTAGGTGCATTGGCGATTGTAAATTGTCCATGGTGTGTGGGTGTGTGTGCCCTGCGGTGGGCTGGCACCTTGCTCGGGGTTTGTTTCCTGCCTTGTGCCCTGTGTTGGCAGGGATTGGCTCCTGTATTTAGGATATAGCGGGTTGGATAATGGATGGATGGACATTTGTATGCATAGCCCCATTTGCCCGTTTTCGTTTTTTTTCTTTCTTCAGTAATATTTCAGCAAACCCGGAGCTTGTCAGTTCCAATCCTGGTACTGACACCACTGTGTGACCCTGAGGAAGTCACTTCACCAGCCTGTTCTGCAAGAAACAAAAGTAATGTAACAAATTGTACCTGAGATGTTGCAAGTTGCTGGAATAAAGGCATAAGTAAAATAGATAAATATGTATTATACACATAGGAACTATTCATTTATTTTCAGTTAAGTCATCTGCAGCAAACCTTTATAAATGAGGGTTTCTCCTTTTTAGATAGTGCAAACCGTTTCTTCTTCATTGAGTTTTTCTGTTGGAGAGCTTTTTTCATTTCATTGAAAATTAAAGCAGCAGCTGCCAAAATATGTAGCTTTCTTATTAATTTTTCAACATTGTGTAAAATAACTTTATAAAGTAACATAAAAGGTTTAAATACTGGTTATCCTTTTACACTAAAATATTACTAAAGAGATACAAAAAAAGTAAAATGCATATGTTGTTTTTCTTTAAAGAGATTAAATATTACTGAAGAAAGAAAAAAAAAACTAAAACAGCCAAATGGGGCTATGCATACGAACTTAAAAGGTTTAAATAAAACAGAAATACAGTCATCCCTCACCAATCGCGGGGATTACGTTCCAGAGCCCCCCGCTATAAGTGAAAATCCGCGAAGTACCGATCTATATTTATTTATTTATTTATTTTATTATTTATATATATTTTAAGGCTTTATAAACCCTTCCCACACTCTTATAAACCTTTCTGTCTGTCTTTTTAACAAATCCCACACTCTTATAAACACTTACTGTGCTCTTAAACACTTTCTACACTCTTAACACCGCAGAGCAACACTATACGCAGTGATCAGACGTTGATGTGACTGCCACTCGCTTTGTGAAGAGGGGGGCAGGTGAACGCACATTAAGCAGAGGTGGACTTTGTGCTGCTTGTCGCTCTGCGTGTCAATAAGCCTGTACAGCAGCTGTTTTCCTGTCTCACTGCGTTGTCTTGCATGAACTTAAAATGTTTTATAATAGAGAGATGTTACTCATATCCTTAGTCCGACATCCACATATCATGTGTTAACAAAGTGTGTTTTATAAGTTTACATGTGTTTAAAGCGTGTGGGATGGGTATTTTAAGGCTTAAACTATAAAAATGTTTATTTATATGGTCTTTCTATATCGCGGATTTTCATCTATCACTGATGGGTCTAGAACTAACTTCCGCGATAGGCGGGCGATCACTTGTATTTAAAAAACCCACGATACAGTGAAAGCCCGTTTCAGTCAATAAGTCTTAAAAACAGGTGTAAAGATATTGACAATAAGCTACGCAAACCCACCAAGACATGGAATCGTTTAAATCAAGTATCATTACACCTTCCTTTCTTAAAGAGAAGTAAGGCAGTACTTATAAGCTTAGTAATGTTATACATTTCAAATGCTACTTTGATAAACTTTATCACTTCAAACAACTGAACTATCCAGAACATTTCAGGCATATATCCAGCATTCAAACTATGTATAAAAAGCACAACTGTTAAAGGAATTCAGCATTTCTTAATTGAAAATGTTCCTTTAATCGTCAACATGTCTCAATGAGTCGTTGTGGTGGTTTTACTTGACGTTTTGATCTTCTGGTTAATTGTGTTTGCAGTTGAGATGTTCTTTCCTGATTTATACTTGTTTTCTCGTTAATATTTGTTTCGCTGGTGTTACTGTTCTGATTAGAGGTTATTGGTCCTTTGATGTCTCAACGGTTTCTTCTTAGAACAGCTCCTATTACGCAATTCCGTCACATACTGGTCTATTGTTTCGCCGCTTTTCTGGAAACATGTAAAAAACTTGTGATGCTCAAACGTCACATTGCGCTTTGGGTTGCAATACGCTTCGAATTTTTCAACTATTTTGTTCAATTTCATATTGTCTCCATCTTCTTCAAACAGAAAATTGTTATACAACTCTAGCGCCTCTTCGCCAATTACATGTAGAAGCATAGACGCTTTCATTTTTTCACTTTTCCTATCCGCTTCAATCGCAGCCAGATACAACTCGAATCTCTGTTTAAATCTTTTCCAATTTTCAGCTACATTTCCCTTTAACTGGAGATTTGGTGGGGGCTGTAATCCTTCCATATTTTTTTTCTCTTTTGCTAGAATGTCTTAGCGCTTTCTGACCATGTTTTCGGGTTACTCACAGACACGAGACTCGTTCAAAAGCTGAACCTCTTCTTCACATTCCTCTTCCAATCCGCCACTTCTGACACCATGTAGTGATCTTGTTAGGTTCGTAGTTTAATCAATACACAGGATTGAAAGATATAATAACTTTTTAATAGACAGACTTTAGAGACATTTACTGTACATGATACTATTCGTTCTTTAGTTCACACCCATTCTCCTACTTGCATCGGCATTCACAGGCATTACTAATCATTCTGTAAGTATCCCTTAATAGACCTTACTAATCAACTATCATTACAAAATCCAACGTGGTTTGTGCCCTTCAGAATGAAAACAGATTGCATTTACTTTTTTAATAAAAGGCGAGCATTTAAGCCTGAGAAATCACCCCGTAAATGCACACGTTTAATTGCACATGTGTTAATATGTATGCTTACACAGTATTAAACCCACCAAGACATGGAATTGTTTAAATCAAGGCGCTGTGCTACCTTCTTCCAGATCGGCCCCAAGGCGTTTCACGTGATTACGTAGGAGGCGTGATGACGCGATACGCGACTCCGCCCCGTCCATTACAGTATATGGACAAAAAATAGGTTCCAGTTATGACCGTTATGCTTTGGATTTCGAAATGAAACCTGCCTAACTTTTGTAAGTAAGCTGTAAGGAATGAGCCTGCCAAATTTCAGCCTTCCACCCACACGGGAAGTTGGAGAATTAGTGATGAGTCAGTCAGTCAGTCAGTCAGTCAGTCAGTCAGTGAGGGCTTTGCCTTTTATTAGTATAGATATACATATATATATACACACATACATGCACTTACAATAACATAGAAATCAATATAAACAACATTAACATCATTATCATATGAGAATATGAAGTAATATATAAGAAGCACATTTCATATAAATATAAATTATTAAACAGTAAAATCTTCTTCTATAATTTGCTACCGTGTCTATTCGTTTGTCTGTCCAGGATTTTAAATCACCTGTAGCTCGCAAACCATTTCACCTATTCACTTGAAATCTGGTACACATGTAGTACGTCACGTCTGCTATCCGCTTTATGAGTGATGATTGTATTACTCTTTTTAACTTTATTTTATTTTATTGTAGAATCAACTCCTATCTGCGCACACCAGGGCGGCCGTGGGCGGATGCGTATGGTGTATTCACTCCATGTTATCGTGCATTGCGCTGTCACTGGTATTTTGATAAAAGAATTTGAACAACATATAAGAAGCGTATAAATTATTAAACAGTAAAACATTAACATTTAAGAAGTAAAGTTACATTGAGTTGAGTTCATCTGCTGGTCTCCCTCGTGGAATAACTGGTAATGTTTAACTAAAATCTACAGCGAGTAAAACAACATTACCTTTTTTTTTTTTTACGATCTCTGAGATCTTGCTTTTTTCGGTTCAAGGCTTCATAAGCTCTTTTATGTTCCATGGTGTACTTATCCCAAACCATCATCTTTGAATGTTGCAAGACTTTCGCCTTGTATGTAGATCAGGGTAATTACATTCATTGCATTCCTAGTCTGAATCACAATCTGATTGTATGGGTGGTTACCTGGCAGGTAACGCTTATGCTTGGTCATCAAGTCGTCTAACATCCGCTACATGCCATCTTTTAATTGCGAGAAGCAGATATATATAGCCAAATTCTCGCGCTTCGTTGCGGCGAAGTACTGCTTTTCATTCATTTTTTATTAAGAAGAAAAGAAAACCTTTTTAAACGGATCGAAAATATACCAATAACAATTTGTTATGGATCTGTTTTTTTGTGAAGCTCCCTTTTCACAGCTGTCGCGCTACGGCGTGTGTTTCATTTATTTGACAGTATGTAGATCGTGGTAATTACATTCATGGCATTCGTTTTCTGAATCACAATCTGATTGTATGGGTGGTTACCTGCCAGGTCACGCTTGTGGTTTGTCAGCAAGTCGCCTTACATCCCCGTGCCCTCTTTCTGTTCCCAGAAGCAGATCATAGAATGGTTTTAATAGTTTACTTTCAAATAATGCAAAGAGTATGCGACACGTGTTTCTCCCTAATTCTGGGCTCATCAGGCGTACACACTCACTGCATCCCCTCTCGGGAATCGAATCTCTATCATCAGCGCCAGAGTTGAAGCCCCTAACGTTGCGGTCAGCAAGTCGGCTAACATCCGCCATGTGCCGTCTTTCAGTTGCGAGAAGCAGATCATAGAATGGTTGAAATTGTTTACTTTCAAATTATGCAAAGAGTACGCGTCACATGTTTCGCCCTAATTCTGTGCTCTTCATGCGTACACACTCATTGCATCCCCTCTCGGGAATCGAATCTCGAACGTCAGTGCCAGAGGTGAAGCCCCTAACGTTGCGCTACGGCGTGTGGTTCGTTTATACCTCGTGTCTTCTCATTAAACTTTTATCTCGCGAATATGTTATTGCAATCCGCAGCGGGAGCGTTTCTATAAACTTAATTTAAACTTACATTTTACACCGTGCTTTTTTCCCTTATGAAGATGCTTGTATGCTTCACTCGCTCGCTTCTTATTGTTTCGCTCCCTTCTCAATTGTTTAATGAATTTTTTGTTCTTCGCTGTTTGTGGCTCTTCCTTCATTTCTCCCTACTGCGTTCTTTTATCTCGCGAATATGCTATTGCAATCCGCAGCGGGAGCGTTTCTATAAACTTAATTTAAACTTACATTTTACACCGTGCTTTTTTCCCTTATGAAGATGCTTGTATGCTTCACTCGCTCGCTTCTTATTGTTTCGCTCCCTTCTCAATTGTTTAATGAATTTTTTGTTCTTCGCTGTTTGCGGCTCCTCCTTCATTTCTCCCTACTGCGTTCACAGTCTTTTCACGTGATTACGTGGGAGGCGTGATGACGTGACACTCAACTCCTCCTCCCACGGCCATCGAGCTGCCGTCCATTACAGTATATTGTGAAAAAAGAGGTTCCAGTTATGACCATTACGCGTTGAATTTCGAAATGAAACCTGCCTAACTTTTGTAAGTAAGCTGTAAGGAATCAGCCTGCCAAATTTCAGCCTTCCACCTACACGGGAAGTTGCAGAATTAGTGATGAGTGAGTCAGTCAGTCAGTCAGTGAGTCAGTGAGGGCTTTGCCTTTTATTAATTAGTATAGATAAAAAAACTGAGAAATCACATGTACATAAGTATTCACAACCTTTGCCATGAAGCTCAAAATTGAGCTCAGGTGCATCCTGTTTCCCCTGATGTAACATAACAAAATGTGGAAAAAGTGATGTGCTGTGAATATTTTCCGGATGCACTGTAAATATATATACATATATATATATATATATATATATATATATATATATATATATATATACAGTAATCCCTCCTCCATCGCGGGGGTTGCGTTCCAGAGCCACCCGCGAAATAGGAAAATCCGCGAAGTAGAAACCATATGTTTATATGGTTATTTTTAGAATGTCATGCTTGGGTCACAGATTTGCGCAGAAACACAGGAGGTTGTAGAGAGACAGGAACGTTATTCAAACACTGCAAACAAACATTTGTCTCTTTTTCAAAAGTTTAAACTGTGCTCCATGACAAGACAGAGATGACAGTTCTGTCTCACAATTAAAAGAATGCAAACATATCTTCCTTTTCAAAGGACTGCAAAGCAAGCAGTCAAAAAAAAAATCAATAGGGCTTTTTGGCTTTTAAGTATGCGAAGCACCGCCGGTACAAAGCTGTTGAAGGCGGCAGCTCACACCCCCTCTGTCAGGAGCAGGAAGAGAGAGAGAGAGAGAGATAGAGAGAGATAGAGAGAGACAGATAAAAAAAAATCAATACGTGCCCTTTGAGCTTTTAAGTATGCGAAGCTCCGTGCAGCATGTCCTTCAGGAATTAGCTGCACACAGCCCCCCTGCTCACACACCCCTACGTCAGCGCAAGAGAGAGAGAGAGAGAGAGAGAGAAAGTAAGCTGGATAGCTTCTCAGCCATCTGCCAATAGCGTCCCTTGTATGAAATCAACTGGGCAAACCAACTGAGGAAGCATGTACCAGAAATTAAAAGACCTATTGTCCGCAGAAACCCGCGAAGCAGCGAAAAATCCACGATATATATTTAAATATGCTTACATATAAAATCCGCGATGGAGTGAAGCCGCGAAAGGCGAAGCGCGATATAGCGAGGGATCACTGTATATATATATATATATATATATATATATATATATAGATATATATAGATATATATAGATATATAGATATATAGATATATAGATATTGTGGAAGATCAGCCCCGACACAGACAAGACACAGAGACACACATCCCAAAAGCACACGCTTTTATTTTTCTTCTGCTGCTCTTTACAGCACTGTGCACAACCACTAGCAATTAATGCTCAGTCCTTTCTTTCTTTCTTTCTTTCTTTCTTTCTTTCTTTCTTTCTTTCTTTCTTTCTTTCTTTCTTTCTTTCTTTCTTTCTTTCTTTCTTTCTTTCTTTCTTCTGCCACCTCCACTCCTCTCCTGCAAGCTTTGTCTTCCACCTCCCGACTCTGGCTCCAGGAAATGCTCCAGGTGCTCCCTGACGATCATCCGGCAGCACTTCCTGGTATGGCGGAAGTGCTGTGTGGACACCCTGAAGCACTCCAGGTGCACTTGGATCTTCTTTTGGCAGCACATCCGAGTGTGGCAGAAGTGCTGCCGTCCAGGGCTCCGGGACTGTCCAGGCGCCCCCTGGCAGTGGCCACGGGGGCATTGTTGAGCTTCCAAGCCCGTGGCCCTGATGCTGTCCAGGGGGGCTGCCCTCTCATGTCCCGAGGGTAGGTATTGTCTCTCTCCCAGTCCTTCCAACAGAAGGGCATCCCAACTGAGCAGGACCCCCGGCCGTCTGTCACTATACAGTCATGGCCAAAATTATCGGCACCCCTGGAATTTTCCCAGAAAATGCACCATTTCTCCCAGAAAATTATTGCAATTACAAATGTTTTTGTATATACATGTTTATTTCCTTTATGTGCATTGGAACAACACAAAAAACAGAGAAAAAAATATATATGCATATGCCTGACACTATAAATAGTGTTCCAATTTATTTTAAATCTTAGTTTACATTTTTTGCGTGGCATAAAAATAAGGCATACTTGTCTGGAATTGCTGTGTTCCAGTTTCATTCCTTTCTTGTGGATTGGAGTCAAGTTTGCAATTTTCAACTTGCTGGGAACTTTTGTAGTTCTGTTGCCCTGCTCCTGCTTACTGCTTTGTAGGCATCAATTAGTATACTTTTCAGATCCTCAGTCAGTTGCCTACAGCACATGGTTGCACAACGTTTGAGGAATCAAAAGATTTATTAGGCTCTGGAACTGCCATCAGTTCACAATTTCTAATGACAATACCTAATGGTTTTACTGTTATTTCCATTAAACCCCAATGTGTAGTTTGTCAAAGTGTTGTCAAAAGAAAGTATGAAGTCATCAAATGTACTTTGACATTTAAATGCCAAACATCCAGACATGAAAGACAAGCCTGTGGAATTCTTTGAAAGAAAGTTAAACTCCACAAGGAGTCAGGCCATTTTTACTCCAGCAACCAACACTAATGAAAAAGAATTAATAGCAAATTATCAAGTGGCATTTCGAATTGCAAAAGCCAATAAGTCAAATACAACTGCCGAAAATCTGATTTTATAGACCACTGTTGATTTGTTGCAAATTATGGTTGTTTTAAAAGAGACTGACAAGCTCAAAACAATACGATCCAAAGAGTAACAAGCAATATGGCAGAAGATGTTCACTATTAATTGCAGGATGTATTTTTTATTATTTAATTTATTGCAATTTTTGGTGGTTAGTATTACTCATACATTCATGGCCGAAATTATCAGCACCCCTGGTATTTTCCCAGAAAATGCACCATTTCCCCCAGAAAATTGTTGCAATTACAAATATTTTGGTATACACATGTTTATTTCCTTTATGTGCATTGGTAAAACACAAAAAAACAGAGAAAAAAAGCCAAATCTGACATCATGTCACACAGAACTCCAAAAATGGTCTGGACAAAATTATTGCCACACTTTCAAAATTGTGGGTAAATCGTTTTATTTCAAGCATACGATGCTTGTTTGAACTCACCTGTGGCAAGAAACAGGTGCTGGCAATATAGCAATCACATCTGAAGCCAGTTAAAATGGAGAAAAGTTGACTCAACCTTTCTGTTGTGCGTCTGAGTGTGCCACACTAAGCATGGAGAACAGAAAGAAGAGCAGAGAATTGTCTGAGGACTCGAGAACAAAAATTGTGGAAAAATATCAACAATCTCAAGGCTACAAGTCCATCTCCAGAGATCTTCATGTTCCTTTGTCCACTGTGCGCAACATAATCAAGAAGTTCACAACACATGGCACTGTAGCTAATCTCCCTGGACGTGGACGGAAGAGAAAAATTGATAAAAGACTGCAATAAAGGATAATCCGAATGGTGGATAAAAAACCCCAATCAACTTCAAAACATATTCAAGTTGTTCTGCAGACTCGGGTGCAACAGTGTCAACTCAAACTATCTGTCGACATCTGAACAAAATGAAACGCTATGGCAGGAGAGCCAGGAGGTCCCCACTGCTGACATAGAAACATAAAAAAGCCAGACTAGAGTTAGCCAAAATGTACTTGAGGAAGCCAAAATCCTTCTGGGCGAATGTCTTGTGGACAGATGAGACCAAGGTAGAGCTTTTTGGTAAAGCTCATCATTCTACTGTTTACAGAAAATGGAATAAGGCCTACAAAGAAAAAAACACAGTACCTACAGTCAAACATGGTGGAGGTTCTAAGATGTTTTGGGGATGTTTTGCTGCCTCTGGCACTGGATACTTTGACTGTGTGCAATCCGAAGACTACCAAAAGATATTGGGGCGCTATATAGGGCCCAGTGTCAGAAAGCTGGGTCAGCGTAAGAGGTCATGGGTCTTTCAGCAGGACAATGACCCCAAACATACCTCTAAAAGCACTCAGAAATGGTTGAAGACAAAGCGCCAGAGAGTTCTGAAGTGGCCAGCAATGAGTCCGGATCTAAATCTGATTGAACACTTATGGAGAGATCTAAGAATTGCTATTGGGAGAAGGCGCCCTTCAAATCTGAGAGACCTTGAGCAGTTTGCAAAAGAAGAGTGGTCGGAAATTCCAGTTGAGAGGTGTAACAAGCTTGTTGATGGTTATAGGAAGCGCTTGATTTCAGTTATTTTTTCCAAAGGGCGTACAACCAAATATTAAGTAGAGGGTGCCAATAATTTTGTCCAGCCCGGTTTTTGAGTTTTGTGTGAAATGATGTCAGATTTGGCTTTTTTTCTCTGTTTTTTTGTGTTGTTCCTATGCACATAAAGGAAATAAACATATGTATACCAAAACATTTGTAATTGCAACAATTTTCTGGGAGAAATGGTGCATTTTCAAGAAAAATTTCAGGGGTGCCGATAATTTCGGCCATGACTATATATATATATATAGTGATATAGTGATATATATAAATAAATGCTTGTGAATAAATACTGTATATAATTGTATATACTGAATATGTAATATATATTTTTGTGAATGTCTTTGTATTGTTTTATTTTCAACTGTTCTCAGGAAACATGCAAATAAGAATTTAATTCTACTGTGTACACATGAGAATAACATCAACTTAACAAGGTGCTTCCTTCCACAATACTACCAAACCCCAATACAGTTTATTATTTTTTATATTTATTTTCCCAAAAAATCCACACTGTTTTATTAGATACTACAGCAAGTCCTACGTGTGACAAAAGGTTAACAATGACAAAATAGAATAGTTTAGATTTTGTGTAATAGACATTTCTCACTTTATGCATTTAACCCAATTATAGCTGTCTGCCACCTAAAAACAAAGCTTTATTTAAATCTGGAGTGGCTAAAGGAATAAAACATTGATTTATTACCATTCTGCCTGTTTTTGAAGCTCAGAGTGCAGGGGAAGAGGAAGAAGGCTGGTGGGTGGGTGTGAAGGTTATTTTTCAATACTTCTTATTATGATTTTATTATTTTGCTGTTCTGGTTCAACAGACATAAATAAATAATGCATCTAAAAATGTGTCAAAACATTTGTTCTGCACTACTGGTGAAATGGAGATAAAAAAGCAATATAAATTTCACATGAAACAACACAAAACAATAACACGAATCAGATATTAACAGAGAAATAAGCATGAAACTAATTTGTAATATTCATTACCACTCAGTCCAGTAACGTTCATTTGCTGTATTAAATCACAACTTGCTCAAAACTGGCCAGCCAGTACTATATTAGTACATATAATAAGCTGAGGTATTTTAAACAGCCACTTGCTTTGGAATAACACTAACAAACTATGAAATTGTGTACGGCTGATCTTTTTCTGTAATTTAATTTGTTTCAGTGTTTAATAAATCATAAAAGTCATACTGTATTATTTATTTGAAATATTGTTTTGTGCATTTAATTTATCAATGCAATCTAAACTCATAATATACTAATAATAATTCCCTTTATCATACTAGTTGAGCATATTGGTTAACACCCTACCCTACACCTCCAGGAGATGGGGTTCAAATTTCAGTCTGGTCACTGTGTGTTTCTTATTTTCTCTTGTATTCCAAAAGTCTTACTGTGTTATTTTAATTTGCAACTGTAAACTGATCTAGAGTTTGTGAGTGTGGTTGTGTGCATTATGTGCCTTGCAATTGACTGGACTGAATCCTGAATTGTGCCTGCTGCTATGGACAATGCTAAAAATTGGAGTAGGCTAGTTCAAGAAAACAGATGGATGAATATGAGACCAGAGTGCAATCTTTCAATATCTGTATCCTCAGTATTCAAAACAATTACCTTGGGCTAGTAAATGTCCACTGCTATAATCAAATCATTTGTTTATCCAGTTAACTAAGCTAGAATATAATACCAGGTGGTACACATAACTGTGGGGTCCATGCTGACATGACTTTTGTTTTGCACCTGTCTGTTGTTGTAAACACTGCATTGACTTACTGTATAAGGACATCTTCCCATACAAACCACTTTTGGAATAAGAAACTAAGGGTTTCTTGGTTTCAGTGCATATCTCACAGAACCGTACACCACTTCTTTTATCAGTTGTTATATTGTGTGCATTTCAAATGGCTAGTTAATGGCAGGTAGTTAGGCAAGCTCTCATGTTTGTTTGTGTAGTTAGTACTGCGTTAAGCAAACCCTTGAGGGTTCATCTATAATGCCTTTGTGCTTAGCAAAATTTTTAGGTTAGGAAACTGGGCTTTGTACTTGTGTTTTATTTGGTTCTTTATTCCTACTAAATTATTAGGTGATAGCAACCACACACACTTTGCCTCCTGAAAGTGTACTTTTTAGTTTGTAATCTATGCCAGTCAAATTGTGTATCTTATTTTAATCTAAAGTAAAATTATTCTTCTGATCCTGAGATTTTTGCTATTGTGTATACAGGTAGTCCCCGAGTTATGGACATCTGACATATGACTTACGAACGAGGCCGCAGCTGCTCCTTCATTTGTCTGGGGGACGAGACACAGGCTCCTCAATAACTGCCGCTCCGTCATCTCTGGCCTGAAGATGCTGCAAGCGGTGGCTGGACAGAGGCTGGAGGGGGGCGGTTTCGCTGCTCGTGCAGCGTAGTGTCCCGCAGGCGGCTCCGGTTGATGAATGGGGTGGTGGGGACCACACCCTATTCATTTTCAGTGGGCAGCTGGGTGCGCAGCAAGCACTCGTGTGCAGGATGGAGGCTTGATGGGGCAAAGGGGAGTGGTTCGCTGCCCGCCCATCATGCCGCTGCAGTTAATGCTCCTGACTGGATGGAGGCTGGATGGGGAAGTGGGGTGTGTTGCACTGCCCACCCACCACACAGCCTTGCAGTGTCCCTTGAACGGCTGCCCCGTTTGGTCTCGGTGGGTGGCTGGTGATGCTGCAAGCGATGACCCAATTGTGGCTGAACGGAGGCCATTGAGGGTGAATGGGGCGGCAGGGGGCAGCATTGTAGTGTGCCTCAGGTTGAATGGGGGCAGTGGTGGGCGATTCACTACCCGCCTTTGGCCGCACCCTGTACATTCTCGGTGGGCATGGCCACTACAGGCAGCATACTGTATTCAAGTGGAGGTGACTGTGTGGTGGGCGGGCGGTGAACCGCCCCTCGCTGCCCCCATTCATTCTCAAAAGAAAGCCTACTTGTACGTTACGTACATAGCAGGAAGTTGTCTCTCGTTCACTACACCAGAGCACTGGCGAGGGGTGCCTTCCAGCTATGATAGCGTGTACAATGCAGAGCATGAAGAGCTCATCTTAACCTTTTGTCCTCACCCTTCAACAATGTCTCTGAAACACAAATCTGATGCAAGTGCTAGTGATACAGTAAAGAGAAAAACCATCACCATGGATAATAAAATAATAAAAAGGTCAGAGAGAGGTGAAACTCCATCATTCATTGGCAGAGCACTTGGTTACAGTCGGTCAACAATAGCATTTATTAATATAATGTACCTGTCCAGACTTGCATACAAATTCAACTTAAGAACAAACCTACAGTCCCTATCTCATACGTAACCCGGGGACTGCCTGTAATCATATGTTAAATCATTGTGCTCATCTGTGCCTAAAAAATAACCAAACATCTTTTCTTTACTCTTCTTGTGCTCCTCTGCATGACTTGTTGCATTCTCTTTTTATTTTATTGATTTTATTTGAAGAAAACAACAATCCATACAATCATATCAAACTTAACAAACCATAATTCCACCCCTGCCAGTGAGAAAGAGAGGAGGTACTACAACATAAGCAAATCTTTAAAAGCAATAAAGAAAGGAAAATGTCCTTTTCCTTGATATAAATGCTTATTCTAAGATTTGATTACTTAGATCTTGCCATATTTTTAAAAAAAGGTTTTGGACAGATCCTGTAAGAGAGAATTTAATTTTTCCAATTTCAAGTAATGAACATTAGTTACCCACTGATTTATAACAGGTGGGCTGGGGTTCTTCCAGTTGAGCAACATAAGTCTACATGCTAGTAGTGTGGTGAAGGCATTTGCAGTCAATTTGTCCTTCTCCACTTTAAGCCCACCTGGGAGTACACCAAACACAGCTGTTATTGGATTAAGAGTGATTGTGACACCAAGGCTGTCTGATAGGCATTCGAAGATTTTTGTCCAGAATGATGTTAATTTGGTGCACTCCCAAAACATGCAGCCTAATGAGGCTTGAGCTAAGTTGTAAAGTTTACATGTTAAATCTTGCACTGGGTAGATTATAGACTATTTTAAATGAGATAAATGTGCTCAATAAAAGCTTTTAAGTTGGATGATGGAATGCTTTGTCCATATGGAGCTGAGATATATTCTGTGCATGGCTACCGTGCACTCCTTTTTTGAAATGTTAAGTGAAAGATCCTTTCCCCAACGTACCATAGGATCTTTGAAAGGAAGAGACTTTAAAATGTTTTAAATATTGTTGAGATGCTGTCTGAGTTTACAAGACTGATCAGTATTGCCTCTGGAACAGAAATGGGTGAGAGGTGAGAAAAATTAGGCAGGTTCCTTTAAGCAAATTTTCTGATTTGAAAGTAGTGGAAGCATAATTGTTCATAAGATGCAAAGACATTATCTATATACAAATTTCTGTGTTTTATTCCAAATGTTTTCCAGACATTAGTTAGGTAGGAAGGTACAATCTAGGTTTGAGAGTGTAGAAAAAGTTGATTATCATGTAGAGGTGCAACGGATAAAAGCTTTTCTGTCTTAAAGTGCTTCCTGCATTGGTTACATACTCTTAGTGATTGATAGACAACTGGATTAACAGTATATTGACGACAGTTTGTATTTACTGGGGCACAAAGTAGGTCAAAGAATTACAGCAAGACTATATTTCTGTTGTACACCAGGCTTGTGTATATTCATCAATTTGTGTTGATGGTCTTTATAGCTTGTATATTTGTTGCCCAGTAATAAAATTGAAAGTTGGGTAGTGTTCCGCCTACCATACATTAAAGATTTCAGTTTTTTTCTACATATTAGAAAGTTTTTTGGCACCTAAAGAGCTAATTTCATATGCAGAGAACCTTTCCCACAATGAAACGGTGCTGTGTCAAACAAATGTTCTATGAGAAACCACACAACCCAGTAAAGAACCATAAAGTGTCATTTAAGAACTGTTATTTTTAAGACTGTACTTTGGGCTCTTGCGTCATGATTGGGGTTTGGGATCTGCTGTTGAGCAGACCTAAAGTCTACAACTTAGGATGTCTCACATTTTAATTTCCCCTATGGACTAATATAGTACAAGCCCAATTCCAATGAAGTTGGGACGTTGTGTAAAACGTAAATAAAAACAGAATACCATGATTTGCAAATCCTTTTCAACCTATATTCAATTGAATACACTACAAAGACAAGATATTGAATGTTCAAACTGATAAACTTTATTGTTGTTTTGCAGATCTTCACTCATTTTGAATTTGATGCCTGCAACACGTTCCAAAAAAGCTGGGACAGGGGCATGTTTACCACTATGTTACATCACCTTTCCTTTTAACAACACTCAATAAGCATTTGGGAACTGAGGACACTAATTGTTGAAACTGTGTAGGTGGAATTCTTTCCCATTCTTGCTTGATGTACAACTTCAGTTGCTCAACAGTCCGGGGTCTCTGTTGTCGTATTTTGCGCTTCATAATGCGGCACACATTTTCAATGGGAGACAGATCTGGACTGCAGGCAGGCCAGTCTAATACCCGCACTCTTTTACTACGAAGCCACACTGTTGTAACACATGCAGAATGTGGCTTCGCATTGTCCTGCTGAAATAAGCAGGGATGTCCCTGAAAAAGACGTCGCTTGGATGGCAGCATATGTTGCTCCAAGACCTTTATGTACCATTCAGCATTAATGGCGCCTTCACAGATGTGCAAGTTACCCATGCCATGGGCACTAACACACCCCCATACCATCACAGATGCTGGCTTTTGAACTTTGCTCTGATAACAATCCGGATGGTCCTTTTTCTCTTTGGCCCAGATTTCCAAAAACAATTTGAAATGTGGACTCGTCAGACCACAACACTCTTTTCTACTTTGCGTCAGTCCTTATTCAGATAAGCTCGGGCCCAGAGAAGCCGCCGGTGTTTCTGGGTGTTGTTGATATATGGCTTTCGCTTTGCATGGTAGAGTTTTAACTTGCACTTGTAGATGTAGCGACGAACTGTGTTAACTGACAATGGTTTTCTGAAGTATTCCTGAGCTCACGTGGTAATATCCTTTACAGAATGATGTCGGTTTTTAATGCAGTGCCGCCTGAGGGATTGAAAGTCACGGGCATCTGGTGTTGGTATTCGGCCTTGCCGCTTACGTGCAGAGATTTCTCCAGATTCTCTGAATCTTTTGATGATATTATGGACAGTAGATGATGAAGTCCCTAGATTCCTTGCAATTGTACATTGAGAAACGTTGTTCTTAAACTGCTGGACTATTTGCCCACACAGTTGTTCACAAAGTGGTGAACCTCACCCCATCCTTAATTGTGAACGTCTGAGCCTTTTGGGGATGCTCCTTTTATACCCAATCATGACAAACACCTGTTTCCAATTAACCTGTTCACCTGTGGAATGTTCAAAACAGGTGTTTTTTTGAACATTCCTCAACTTTCCCAGTCTTTTACTGCCCCTGACCCAGCTTTTTTGGAACGTGTTGCAGGCATCAAATTCAAAATGAGTGAAGATCTGCAAAACAACAATAAAGTTTATCAGTTTGAACATTCAATATCTTGTCTTTGTAGTGTATTCAATTGAATATAGGTTGAAAAGGATTTGCAAATCATTGTATTCTGTTTTTATTTACGTTTGACACAAAGTCCCAACTTCATTGGAATTGGGGTTGTATATAAAATAAAATTTTAAAAAAATGTTGCTATATATAGAAAGTCAAGCAATTTTGCTCATGTAAAATCAAAGGAAGTGTTACTTTCATGTTGATGTTGTGTATTTATATTAACACAAATGCAAAAACAAAACAATATTTTCTCATCAAAAATGTTCAACTAAACCCTTAAATGTTAGATATATTCCTAAGTCTTTTGAACAATTTTCAAGGCACTGCATCCTCGATAATAAAGTCATACAAAATATTTCTTTTTCACTGTGATTTTAAAAATAGTATTCTATTATTTTTAAAATGTATATTTAATAGATTTAATAAGCTCTTTCATGATTGCTTCAAAGGATTCAAACTTCAAAGAGTTTAGGTATAAACTTTGTAGATCAGTGCATGAGTGCTGTATAGTGTGTTGGGTGATCCTTTTTATTACTCCATTGAAATGAGCAGGTTTAGGCCTATTATCACTGATTTAATGATAATAAGTAATGCATGTGTGTTAAGAGCAAGGAAACTTTTATGCAGTAGAATTTTAATTATTGCTTTTAAAGTGTTACATATAACTAAACCCTATAGTTTATGGACTAAATCTAAAATTGAGTTAGCGGTAACCACTTTTAATAATGCAGCATGACAATTTTAAAAAAAAACATGCTTCTGTGAACGTGGAAGGTTACAGATTTTATTTTACTTTTTGTCAGCCAAAACCTAGCCTTATATGCTTTAGTTTGGACGTAGGGAAAAACATTGGACTTTAAAACACATTTTCCAGTTTTTGCCCAGCTTCTTTTCTCAGAGACCCTAATCAAGTCTCAAAGCCTCACCATATGATATAAAGATATAAATAATTGTTTTATGAATCTGTACTATATGCCTCTGTAATGCAAATGTTCTTTTTTTTTCATTTGACTTCAAGGAATTTAAATTACACTACTAAGTTTGATCATTTCAACACATAAAAATATCCATTTATGGACTAAAGATAACCTGACTGTTACCTGCAGCCTACTTAAATGCAAATTTCTGGAGCCGAACATTTTAGTTGTTTGAAATTTCTGAATGTGACTTTCATTTGCTATTGAGCTTTATTATAGAAGTCATTAACACTAATTTCTGTTCAATTAAGTTATAATTTTAATGTGAATCTCTGTGAGGGGAAAAGGTTTTAATTATAAACTATTCTCATAAAGTTTTTCAAGACTATAGTTTCAGAAGGTGGGATCATATGTTGTACAGGATGACACAGAAAGTAGCCTCATGGTTTTAGCAACAGCAAACATAGTCAAGGGAATTTAGTAGGAATTCCTTGTTCTTGTATAATTTTGGTTGAGTGTGCATAGGGGACAGCATAAGGACACTGATGATTGTAATTCCCCACCAATCCAGCGGTTGGTGCTGTGTCCTAATGCCTTTTCTCTTCCTCCCTCTGAAGACCAGAAGATTGACAGCAATAACGCCACTGATGTAACTTCTGGTGCCCGCCAACCTGGACCCGCCTTTTCCTGCCCAAAGGACTTAAGACTTGGATGATCCATATTGAGGCATTTCAATTGAGAACTCGCATTGGAAGGAAAGATGTCTCTGTAGTAACTGTGTGTTTTCTTTGTTTTTAGGGTCACCACTGTGGTAGCCAGTCTCTGTGTTGTTTATCTATTCTCTTATAATGTTTAATTTATAAAAATGTTGTTAGTCCTGCTGTCGTGTTTAACCTGGGTAGAAAGCATTCTGTATTCAGGGAAACTGTTTATTTCAGTTATACAGCTGTATGTTTGTACAGTCTCCTTTAAGTTGACATGTGAATGATTCATTGAACAAGATCCTGTTTCAAGTACTTCTGTGACATAACTCTTTAAGAACAAAATGCAGCACAGAATTGTAAAATGTATAAAGTGTACAGACATAAACATGGAAATAAATAAGAACACAATACAAAATCTGCTCAAAATACTAAAGCAGTTTACTTCCAGAATAAACTGCCAAAAATGGAAAATATGCTTAAAAGAAAGTAGCAGTTAGATAATGAAAGATGAAGCCTGGCAATTCTAAAAGAATCAGAAAAGATAATAATTTTATTATGCTTTCAGGTGTGCTTTTATAGACGAGAAAATTCCTGCCTTGATGTCACACAATGCCTGGCTTTACTGTGCTAATGGCATTACATAACGGCACTGTCTTCTGAAAGAAAAAAAAAATTAAAAATGAGAAAAAAACAAATTTACAGAACAACAGTACAAAATCATGTTTAACTGGCTGACACTCCTGAAAAATGTTAGAATCTAATAACTGCATTTTTATTTCTCTTTATATGAATTGAGCAATTAATATTTGAAATGAAATCAAACAGGATCCCTTTTTCACCCTGTGCCATACCATCAGGAATGGCAGCACCACATATCTAGAAAAAAAATCAAATTATAAATAGTAATCAGTGTGTTCTTCATTTTAATCAGATCTGGATTTTTCCATCTAGCGACAAGGAGAAGACTAGTAAATAATTTGCTCAAAAATAAGTGTTTACACTGCTGCACAGAGACAGAGAGGCTTGACATGCCATGGGGTAGAAAAAGGTTACTGATGACATCAAAAAGAGTGAGCAACAGATTAAAGACCAGGTAGCCAGAAGAAGAAGACAAAGCCAATATGTGTGCATAAATATTCCTGGGATGTCATGCAGGCAGAAGTGACAGAGGAAATCTGGGCTAAGGCCCATTAAATGTAGCTTACAAAGTGTACTATATAAACTATGAACAAAATTAAATTGAATTCGTTGATGGTTGAGATTCCGTGATGAAAATTTATTTTTGAAAATGGTACCCCAACAAAGAGGAGAGGGTAATGTGAGATGTCAAGATCACCAATAGATGAGGAGTAGCAGGAGGCCTTACAAAACAGTGAGTAAAGAATTGAGACAGGCTTTCAAAAAAGAGGATGGTAGGGTAAAGGAGATGTAACTGAGATATAAGAAATTCATAACAGGTCCTAAGCATTGGATGAAACTAGAGATAGTAGAAAAAAGTGGAAGAAGGAATGTCAATGCGAGACTGAAAATACAGCAATGATTTGAAGCCAGGATCACCAAACAGCTCACCTAGTACACTTACACCACACTGCATCCAGATAGGTAGAAAACTTGGGTGACCACCCTATAGTAGTGAATGATTATTAAAAATGGGCGAGTGCATATGCCATTTGTGTACATTGCGTACCTTCCATTCAGCTTTATCCCAGATTTGGATAGCATATGTTATAATTTGACCTTGACAATGTTTGGTAGTTTTAAGAATTGAAAGGCACATATAATTTAATGGGGAAACTATTCTGGGAGTAATTTCCTTACCCATTTGGACCATGATTTAGAGAACAATTTTTTTCAGGAGGAGTTTACACTTCATGCTTTTATTTTCTACAAACACAATTAATTTTAAATACAACAGTCTCTCAATGCTTTCTATGTAAGGTTGCAAATTCCTCTCTATGTTATGAGAAACTGGACTACTTAATACTGGCAACATCTGGCTTTATCAGTAAAGTACACCTGTATATTCGCATTGAAGGCATTTTTTTGCTTCATGAGGAGTATTTCAACTTTTTTTCAGTCTTATGAACCGTCACATTTCCCAGCAAGCACATTAGGCATTGAATACTTCCTTGGTGAGTTGAAGGCTTCAGAGAGGGTTCTATGAGTAGAATGAGACATACGGAATAGCAGTAAGATAAGATTTTCTTTTGTTTATTAAGAAGACTATTTAATTGTTGAGTTATAATACTAGATGGTTCAAAACAGTGTGGAACAGAACACAAGCACTTAAAATGCCATTCATGTGACTTTGTTGAATTTATTGATTTTATGTTTAGAAGCTTAATATCGTATGTTGGAGAACTAGTACATGTTGTAATATTACTTGTTCAAAGGTTACTTGACTTGCTCAATTCACACTAAACAATTAATCCAATATTTACATCTTTGGCGTTCAATAATATTATACAAAGGTAACGGAACCTCATCAAAATTCTTTTATATTTCTATAATTCGTTCTTTCTCTTTGTCTCTACAGTGATCCCTCGCTATATCGCGCTTCGTCTTTCGCGGCTTCACTCCATCGCGGATTTTAAATGTAAGCATATGTGAATATATATTGCAGATTTTTCACTGCTTCGCAGATGTCTGCGGTCTACAGTACGTGTGCTTCCTCAATTGATTTGCCCATTTGAATTCAAACAAGGGACGCATTTGAATTCAAACAAGGGACGCTATTGGTGGATGGCTGAGAAGCTACCCAATCAGAGCACGTGGTTAAGTTGCTGTGTGCTGCTGATTGGCTCAGCGACGGAGTGCTGCATTAATCAGGAAGTCTAATCTCACTCATTCAGCATTAACGTGCCCAAGCGCCAACAGAAGATGCAAATGATTACAGAAAAGGTAAAAGTTTTGGATATGTTGAAGGAAGGAAACAGCTACACCGCTGCAGGACACCATTACAGCATAAATGAGTCCACGATTCTTTTTATTTAAAAAGGAGGAAAAGCATATAAGATCTACGGCCGCAGTGTCCTTTAACCAGGGCGCAAAACGAGTTGCAATTGGACGTGATAAGGCAGTAGTCTGGATGGAATCTGCTTTAGGGATTTGGATTGAAGAGTGATGGAAGAAGAACAACGGCGGTGCTAAACAGTCACCTGAAGAGGCTCCTTTAGAAGACCTGTAACGCTATCCTTTGTTGTGCAGTAAAATTAAATTCATCGTTATCGGACAAGTCGTCGTGTCATTGTTGGTGAGTAACCATAATTAATTATTTACGTACAGTACTTATTACATGTACATAGTTTAGTGTCACTGTACACACATTTTACTGTATACAATTTTTCTTGCATTGTACTTATTTATTGCCGGTGGCCTGTCTGTCGTAATGGCTGTAACATATGTGATATCGGAGACGCTCGATATCTTTAAAATAATATTTAGGTTTTCATTCATTCATTCATTCATTTTCCAACCCGCTGAATCCGAACACAGGGTCACGGGGGTCTGCTGGAACCAATCCCAGCCAACACAGGGCACAAGGCAGGAACCAATCCAGGGCAGGGTGCCAACCCACCGCAGGACACACACAAACACACCCACACACCAAGCACACACTAGGGCCAATTTAGAATCGCCAATGCACCTAACCTGCATGTCTTTGGACTGTGGGAGGAAACCGGAGTGCCCGGAGGAAACCCACGCAGACACGGGGAGAACATACAAACTCCACGCAGGGAGGACCTGGGAAGCGAACCCGGGTCTCCTAACTGCGAGGCAGCAGCGCTACCACTGCGCCACCGTGCCGCCTATTTAGGTTTTACTGTATGTAATTTCAACGAATCTTACCTAATATCTAAGAGAATACAAAGGGTTTATGCTCTATAATTGTGCGTGAAATGTTTATAATAGTGTGGGAGAGTTTATAAAGGCTTAAAATATATAAAAATAACCATATAAACATATGGTTTCTACTTCGCGGATTTTCTTATTTCGCGTGTGGCTCTGGAATGCAACCCCCGCGATGGAGGAGGGATTACTGTACCTGTTTTTCTACGTATGCATCTCTTTTCTTCTTCATCTTTATAGATGTTCAAGTTGGCACTGAGTTGTTACTCTAAACTATACCTATGTGAGTGAATGTCAGTGCATAATTGTGGTAGACAAGTACAAAATTGGAGTAAGCTAGTTTAAGAAAATAATGGAAGGGAATCTTAATTCATATCATAATAATATTAATTGTCATAGTACCCTAGAAAATTATCCATTTTCTGAACTCATTCCTCTTTAAAATTACACTTCAATGGTAGAGACCAGTCATGAACATTAATCCTAAGCCCATTTGTCAGAGGATATACTCATGCATACCTTTTATAACATTCACAGGGCTGTGTGAATTCTGCTGGGCTGGACAACGTGTTGAGTGTACTTTATTTTTACAATTTATTATTTGCTTTCTGTTATATGATTCAATTTATATTTATCTAATAAAAAGTTATTAAAAAAAATCTGAAACCATATAGCTTAAAACAATTCCCTGCTTGTTTAAAACTTAATGAATGCTAAAATAGTATTCAATTATTTGCTTAACATTTTATAGAATTCTAAATAAATCATTTGTGTCAAATTCACATAATTATATACAAAGTGAGAAAACTGGTTCTCTAACTATTGCAGGACAAATAACAAATAAATGTATCTACTCTTGGAAGACATGATGGAAGGAAAATAAATTTGCATTAACTAGAAATTAAACAAGACTGACCATTTACGAAGCTAAATATTTGGGAGAGACTGAACCTGCCAGCTCATAGATGATGTAAATAATAAAGCCTAGTATTCACAGAAAATAAACACATTTTATTTATATATAGTGCCTTTCCTGTGCTCAAGGTGCTCCACAGAGTCTCATAAAGAAACAGCAGGTATACGTAACATTGGATACAAATGTTTCCTGAATAGAACACTAAAATAGATAGATACAGGATATACAAAATCATTAAATAGAATAAAAGACAATAAACCATAATCAAATACTAAATTCAATACTAAAAGAAAAGCCTAGCAAATAACATCATTAGTTATATAACACACACACACACAAATTATACTGAGCTACAGAGTCTCATAAAGAAACAGCAGGTATATGTAACATTGAATACAAATGTTTCCTGAATAGAACATTAAAACAGATAGATGCAGGATAAACAAAAGCATTAAATAAAATAAAAGACAATAAACCAGAGTAAAATACTAAATTCAATACTAAAAGAATAGCTTAGCAAATAACATCATTTATGATATAACACACACAAATTATACTGAGCATCTGGACAGAGAGGAAGATGGAAAGAGAATGTCAGGTTAAGTTAAAAGCCTTCCTGAACAGATGAGCTTAAAGTTGTTTTATAAAAGAATGATTTGAGTCAGCTGATCTAATTAATTTAGGGAGGTAATTTCAAAGTCTCGGCACTATACAGCTAAAGGCCCTGTCATCCATAGAGTGTAGGTTAGTGTGGGAAACAACAAGACTGCCAGAATCTAAGGACCTTAGAGGGTGAAAAGGAGCAAAGTGATGGAGAAGGTCACTAATTTAGTCTGGTGCAAGGTCATTTAAAGCTTTGTAAGTTGTAGCTAGTGGAGGCAATGTAGGATGGATATTATGTGCTCACAGTTGCTGGTTCTTGTTAGGACTCTTGCCAGCTTTTTTTCATACACAGTAGGTCTGAATTGTACCATGGAGCTGAGTACTTAAAGGAAACTTCCTTATTCTTTAAATGAGCTGTTTTATCTAGTGCTGAAAGAAGGGCTGTGTTATAGTGGTCAACAAGATTATCTAGTGTTGATGGAATAGGTGAAGACAGGAAAAGATCAGAAATCAAGGAGAGGAACGAAGAAGGTCAGAGGATAGTGGATTTTGCCAAAAGGATGGCTGTGGTGAATACGTATCTTAAGAAGAGGGAGGAACATAGGGTTACGTATAAGAGTGGAGAAAGACACACACAGGTAGATTACATCCTATGCAGAAGAGTTGATCTAAAGGAGATTGAAGACTGTAAAGTGGTGGCAGGAGAAAGTGTAGTTAAGCAGCATAGGATGGTGGTCTGTAGGATGACGTTGGAGATCAAGAAGAGGAAGAGAGTGAGGGCAGAGCCAAGGATCAAATGGTGGAAGTTGAAAAAGGAAGACTGCAAGGTTGAGTTTAGGGAGGAGGTGAGACAGGCACTGGGTGGCAGTGAAGAATTTACCAGACAGCTGGGAAACTATAGCAGATGTAGTAAGGGAGACAGCAAGAAGGGTGCTTGGCGTGACATCTGAAAAGAGGAAGGAGGAAAAGGAAACCTGGTGGTGGAATGAGGAAATACAGGAGAGTATACAGAGGAAGAGGATGGCAAAGAAGAAGTGGGATAGCCAGAGAGATGCAGATAGTAAACAAGAGTACAAGGAGATAAGGCACAAGGTGAAGAGAGAGGTGGCGAAGGCTAAGGAAAAGGCGTATGATAAGTTGTATGAGAGGTTGGACACTAAGGAGGGAGAAAAGGACCTGGGACCGAGCTGGGAAAGATGTGCAGCAGGTTAGGGTGATAAAGGATAAAAATGTAAACATACTTGCAAGCGAGGAGAGTGTGTTGAGCAGATGGAAAGAGTACTTTGAGAGGCTGATGAATGAAGAGAACAAGAGACAGAAGAGGTTGGATGATGTGGAGATAGTGAATCAGGAAGTGCAACGGATTAGCAAGGAGGAAGTAAGGACAGCTATGGAGAAGATGAAAAATGGAAAGGTCGTTGGTCCAGATGACATACCCATGGAAGCATGGAGGTGTTTAGGAGAGATGGCAGTGAAGTTTTTAACCAGATTGTTTAATGGAATCTTGGAAAGTGAGAGGATGCCTGAGGAGTGGAGAAGAAGTGTACTGGTGCCGATATCTAAGAATAAGGGGGATGTGCAGGACTGCAGTAACTACAGGGGAATAAAATTGATGAGCCACAGCATGGTTATGGGAAAGAGTAGTGGAAGCTAGGTTAAGAAGTGAGGTGATGATTAGTGAGCAGCAGTATGATATCATGCCAAGAAAGAGCACCACAGATGCAATGTTTGCTCTGAGGATGTTGATAGAGAAGTTTAGAGAAGGCCAGAAGGAGTTGCATTGTGTCTTTGTGGACCTGGATAAAGCATATGACAGGGCGCCTCAAGAGGAGCTGTGGTATTGTAGGAGGAAGTCGGGAGTGGCAGAGAAGTACGTAAGAGTTGTAAAGGATATGTACGAGGGAAGTGTGACAGTGGTGAGGACTGTGGTAGGAGTGACGGATGCATTCAAGTTGGAGGTGGGATTACATCTGGGATCGACTCTGAGTCCTTTCTTATTTGCAATGGTGATTGACAGGTTGACAGACGAGATTAGACAGGAGTCCCTGTGGACTATGATGTTTGCTGATGACATTGTGATCTGTAGTGAGAGTAGGGAGCAGGTTGAGGAGACCCTGGAGAGGTGAAGATATGCTCTAGAGAGGAGAGGAATGAAGGTCAGTAGGAACAAGACAGAATACATGTGTGTAAATGAGAGGGAGGTCAGTGGAACAGTGAGGATGTAGGGAGTAGAGTTGGCGAAGGTGGATGAGTTTAAATACTTGGGATCAACAATACAGACTAATGGGGATTGTGGAAGAGAGGTGAAAAAGAGAGTGCAGGCAGGGTGGAATGGGTGGAGAAGAGGGTCTGGAGTAATTTGTGACAGACGCGTATCAGCGAGGAAGGTCTACAGAATGGTAGTGAGACCAGCTATGTTATATGGGTTGGAGATGGTGGCACTGACCAGAAAGCAGGAGACAGAGCTGGAGGTAGCAGATTTAAAGATGCTAAGATTTGCACTGGGTGTGATGAGAATGGATATGATTAGAAATTAGTACATTAGAGTGTCAGCTCAAGTTGGACGGTTGGGAGACAAAGTCAGAGAGGCGAGATTGCGTTGGTTTGGACATGTACAGAGGAGAGATGCTGGGTATATTTGGAGGATGCTAAGGATAGAGCTGCCAGGGAAGAGGAAAAGAGGAAGGCCTAAGCGAAGGTTTATGGATGTGGTGAGAGAGGACATGCAGGTGATGGGTGTAACAGAACAAGATGCAGAGGACAGAAACATATGGAAGAAGATGATCTGCTGTGGCAACCCCTAATGGGAGCAGCCGAAAAAAGGAGAAAGAAAGAAGGAAAAGATCAGAAATTGAACAAGCAAGTATAGAAGGACAGATATTCTAAACTAGAGGGAATTCTCATACACAGAACAGTCCCATTTGTAGCATCAGACGTAGTATCTGACCGTGAAGGGAGATATGTGATGGTCATGGGCAACTTATTTAACAGTAAAATGATTTTGATAAATGTTTATGCACCCAATGTCGATGATAAGGAATTCATGCAAAATTTATTTGCATCCATTCCCAATGTGAACACTCATAAAATTATAATGGCTGGGGATTTTAATTGTGTTTTAAATCCACTCTTAGATAGGACTCCTGTGACAGGGGGGACGACATCTAACACTGCAAAGACAATTACACAGTTTGTAACTGACCACAACTTATCAGACCCCTGGAGGTTTCTTAACCCAAACTCAAGAATATATTCATTCTACTCACCAGTGCATCATAGATACTCAAGAATTGATTATTTTTTTATAGATAATAACTTCTTGCCTACTATTAAATTGTGCAAATATGACACAATTGTTATCTCCGACCATGCCCCTCTAGTCTTGGAGCTAAAATCATTAAGCCCCTCACACTCACCTCACAGATGGCATCTTAACCCTCTTCTATTGGCAGACAAGAACTGCACAGAATTTATATCCAAACAAATCAGCTTCTTCCTAGAGACAAACACACCCTCTGAGGTTTCTGCAGGAACACTCTGGGAAACTCTAAAGGCCTTCTTAAGAGGACAGATTATCTCATATCTTTCCCACAGAAATAAATTAGAAACCAAGAAAGCGTCAGAGCTAAGAAGCGAAATTACTAGAATAGATGAAGAACAAGCCAGGTGTCCAAGTGAAGCTCTTCATAGGAAAAGGCAGGCTCTGCATACAGAACTCAACATCTTGACAACTAAAGAAACTGAACAACTTATTTATAAGTCAAGACATCATTACTATGAACACAGAGAAAAAGCTAATAAGCTTTTAGCTCAACAAATTCACAAACAAGAAGTTCGCAATGCAATCCCAGTAATCACCAACACGAATGGAGAAGAAATCATTGACCATAAAGATATAATGCACACATTTAGAGATTATTATAAATCCTTACATTCCACTGGTTCAAAGAAGACAACACACAATCTGCCCGATTTTCCTCATCTCGTACCCTCCACCATGCTGGAAAAAATACTGCTTAATTTCGAGGAATTAGACACCATTTCCGCATTATATAAAATCTTATTAGAGTCCCTTCCTTTCAAAGATCCAAGAGGACATTGAAAAAAAGATCTCTTAATTAATATATCAGAAAAGGAGTGGAAGGTAGCATTGCAGAGAATTCACTCGAGCTCCATTGCGCAAAGCATAGAATTATTCAACTAAAAATTATATATCGAGCTCATCTGTCTCGCTTAAAACTGTCCAAAATGTTTCCAGGGCAAGATCCAACCTTGCACAAGCAAATGGTGATTGCATTCAGTACACTTTTGGCACGCAGACTTATTTTATTAAATTGAAAGAATCCTAACTCTCCTCTGATAAGTCAGTGGGAAACCGATGTTTTATATTATTTGAAATTGGAAAAAATCAAATTCTCAGTTAGAGGATCTGTACAGATTTTTTTCAAAACCTGGCAGGATCTAATCAATAATATTTTAGAATAAGAAGAAATAATTATTTCCGCATTTCTTTCCCTTCTCCATTTTTTTATTTACCTATATAGAGTATATTTTTTCCTTTCTTTTGTTTATTTTTGCTCTATTAAAAAGCCCTAAGCAATTCTCCTTTGCCCATGCTCTCCTTCTCAAGGGTGAGGTTTGATTTGTCTTCAATTCTTTTTTGTATAAATTGATCTGTTTATATAGAATGATTACAATAAAATTAAATTAAAAAAAAAAGGACAGATATTCTTAATGTTTCTGAAAGAAATTTGACATTTACAGAAAAGAGAGCTAATGAGACAGTAAAAAGTACTGCTTTAAGAACAGAGAGTCCCAAATCCCTGCTATAAGCGTTGTAGACAGACAAGCCAGTTGTGCAGATCAGGTCCAGTATATGACCACCAGAGTAGGAAAATCAACATATTGTACCAAGTCAAAACTGTTCAATAATGATAGGAATTAATTTTTCTGCTTAAATGTAGTAATGTCAGTATGAATGTTGAAATCGCCAAGAAGAATGACTCTCTGCAAAAGGGAACTTAAGTGGGTTAATAATTCAGTCAGATCAGATAAAAAAGATACATTGTATTTTGGGGGATGATAGAGTACAATGAGCATGGGCTTCATGTATAAACGGTGCATACGTACAAAAATGTTAATTACGCCCATTTCCACGCTCACATCATGATGTATAAAAGCTAAACTTGCTTTAAAGCCATGCGCATTTTCACGGTAGCTCAAACTCTGGCATACAGAAGTTCTCCGCCCGGTTTTGCAAACTGGCGGCACCCAACGTCAAAGCAGTGCTTTTGTTCCAGTGTGGTTTCCCTTTCTTTTTTAGATCCACATCCCTGATGCA
Source organism: Erpetoichthys calabaricus (assembly GCF_900747795.2). Classification (NCBI taxonomy): domain Eukaryota; kingdom Metazoa; phylum Chordata; class Cladistia; order Polypteriformes; family Polypteridae; genus Erpetoichthys; species Erpetoichthys calabaricus. The sequence continues at coordinate 68,563,751 of NC_041396.2, forward strand.
GCTTTATCATACACATTGAAATTAACCACATATTGTTTATTAGTTTAAGACATCTGATTGTAATTAACCCGTAACAATATAATGGTCCACAGAATGGCCAAACTATTCCAAATACCATAGCTGCTTTAGCGTTGTTACTCTCACTGCACCTTCTTCTTCTTCTTCTTCTTCTTCTTCTTCTTCTTCTTCTTCTTCTTCTTCTCTCAGCTGCTCCCGTTAGGGGTTGCCACAGCGGATCATTTTTTTCTGTATTACTCTAACTGCACCACTGAGAGTATTTATATTACTGTATCTGAGTGTGGAATCACAGCTCTGCAGCAGCTGATCAGAAAGAGAATTGTCGGTATACAGCATCTAGCACACACTGCCTCAGCCATGCTGTCTGTTGAACTGCTCCCATACGTCAAACACTTCAGAGCCTTTCCTGTACTGACCTCACGGTTCAGAAACAGTTTCATCCCAAGAGCTATAAACGTAATCAATCAGTCCATCAAGTGCTCCTTGTAGAACTGTTTGTACTTATAATTACCTCACTGTAAACACTGATACAGTTATAATATTGCACAACCTGAGCCACTTTAGCGTGTATTTACATATGATGACGATATCATTTTAAGATGAAATGCAGCAAAATATGTTTATTACATTATACAGATAAAATGTTAACATCATTTAAATAGTCTATATTTTTAATAATTAAACATGTGAGAACACAGTGTTGCAGCACTAGCAAGGAGCTGGCACCCTGTTCAGGGATTGTTCCTGCCTCATGCTATATTTTTGCTGTGGCTGGCGCTACACTGGATAGATAGATGGATAGAATAACTAAACATGTACTACAAAGATATTTCAATGTTCCTTAAAAGTTCTGAAGAATCGGTGTTCTAAGCTTATAGATGGCTTAACATCTATTACAGAGCTGATTGTGTGGCAATTCTTGGAGAAAGAAAAGGAAGGACAGGAGATGGGGGTTAGTACGTTTGAAAGAGACAGTACTGCTGCAATAAATTATTGCATCGAAGGTAGCACACGGCGCAGCAAGCATCTTACGTGAGGCAGGAATAATCTCTGGACGAGGCGCCTGCTCATCACTATCACTGCGCCACCGTGTTCCCATGTTTAATACATGCTTTAATTCCTATCATCATGAAAATGATATCAAGTATACATCTCAGTATTTAAATTATTCAGAGAGCTGTAATATCATGAATGTAATGGATTCTGTGTCCTGTCCGGCAAAGAGAAAGCCCGTTTAAGAAGCATGTAGTGATTCACACACATAGAGCACATAGAAGAACACATACAAAACAAAGCATTTAACGTGCTACTTTAGTTACGATGGTATTTGAGAAACTAGTAAATTAAATGATTTTAAGATTAAGTTTATGATGTTCTACTTTAATGACAAAATAAATTACATGATTAAAGTGGAAATTTCGAGATTGAAGTTGACATTTTTAGCTTTTTCCCCACTGTGTCCCTATTTTTTTTTTCCTTTTCTCTGTACCCTAATAAGCTTTCATATGACACTCAGATGGTGGGCTACGACATGCCTTTTCATGGCGACTTTGATATCTAACAACTTCTTTTGCGACTTTGTGAACTTGAGCTTTTGAGTTTCTCCGACACCCTATGTCACTCGATCAACTTCCTTTTGTTGTTTATACCACTGTTTAAACCAACAAATAGTACGTTTTTCCTTGCCTCCACTTGGTCTTCGCTGAAATTCTTCTATTTTCCCCCGTGCTTTTGCCATTGCCTTTTCACAGAACACTGAGCTTAAGGGCTATTTATATTGATTTGCATGTTCATAGAGGCATAATTCTGGGAGGAGTTGCACATGCATTACTTTCACACTGACCGGGATTTATGTAGAGGAAGAATGTGGAAGTTGGCAAACGTACAGATTTATGCATCTGTATATTTTGTGCGTACAAACATTTCCTTTTTTGTCCATATGCCATGTTTTAGTGTGAAATCTACGCATGGCATTATGCATGAGGCCCCAGGACAAGATCTAGTTTTGGTATTAGCTTGACAAGACAATGATGTTTAATTCCACTCTAACAATTACTGCGACTCCTCCACCTTGTCTTGATCTACGAGGCTCTGAGAAGTAAATGTTTCCAGATGGTGTCACCTTCGTGAGAGACATAATATCATTTAGTTTTTGCCAAGTTTCTGTTAGGCCTAGAATGTCAAGGATGGAGTCTGTAATGAATTCTGATAGCACCAGCATTTTACCATTATGAGATCTTGAGTTAAACAATGCAATATTAGCTGACAAGGGTTCATTGTTGACAGATCCATGATCACAGTTTATTTTAACAAATTACAAATTTAGCACACTGACACTCCTATTTCCAAAGCCATGAATAGAACAGCATATTCCTGAACAAATGCTGCCATTTAACTTTCCATTTGCAGCCCGGCAGTGGTGGTGACCTGACCTGCAATGTAAATATTTCAAGCGCCACTCAATACCAATGTCTTTTAGGACATTACAGTCTGAACATTTGCTCTGGACAAACTGTTTAATATGAAGGAGTTTGTCACATGACTAGTTTAGCATAGTACAGAGGAATACTTATCTGATAGTAGCAGAGAAGCAGCACAGCACAGTGGAGTAGGTGAGATGGGTGGGGTGGGATGCCACAGATGAGCAGCAATAGCAAGCAGCTGAAGAAGCATAGTAGGAGATATTACAAGATGCACATGAAGATACTATAATTTGGAGGTTCCAACATACAGCCACATATACATAACATTACAGGTGTAATCTCCCCAGAGCCGCAAGCCAGGTGGGTGTATAATCAGATAATTTCTCAGTCATTAAGCAGATATGGAAGTACTGGAGAGCAATCCAGTATATATATAATATTGATAGTCATAATCAAGAAGAAAGACCATCCCCTGCTCCCAGATCGCCACAAAGCAAAGAAATATTCATAAGACTCATTCTGTGAACCACAGAAAGATTCAGTTGTCCCCAAGGCTGCAAACCCAGTCAAGGCAAAGTCCATAAAGTCTATAAAAATAAATCCAAATCGGTACAGTAGAGTCAGATGCATCCATGAACTATATATACAATTAAAAAAAAGCAAAAGAAGTTTAAGAAGTACAGATTTAATGCATATTTTAGTGAAAAGTGTTGTTAACAGAGAGGAGCGGAGGCAACATGTGTGCACCAGCATCCCCTCCCAAGGTATACAAATATTGTGAGACTCTGGAAAAACCATGGAATGATATGGTTGAGAAATCTTCACAGTTTTTAAAAACTATCTACATAGTATAATTGGGCCACCCCAAATAAATTATCTTCTCTTGTCTGTAAAACCTATTGTGTTCTAAAGTTGTATTTGTTTATCATTGCATGATGTCTTCCTTCAGGAGAATATGGCAGATATTTTGTAATTTTGAGCCAGCCAGTGAAATGTAGTCATCAAGTCTTTCCCTTCATACCACAAGGTTACTGGTTCAATTGCAGCTTCCTAACTGTGTTACCCTGAGAAAACCATTTAATCTAAATGTATTCCATTTTTAGAAAATGTTTAACTGTACTCTATCCTCATCTTGTAAGTCATTTTAAATAAAGTTTCTCCCAAATTTACAATAGTAATAATTTAGTAACATCGCTGTAGTTACATTGGTGAGACATATCTTCTGTAATTACATACATTGTACAAGCCTGGAAAATGTGTGCATCTGCAAATGTGGAAACTGATATCAAGTAATGCAAAGCATCTGTGTATGAAAGCTGCTTTTTTAGCCTGTCCTGACAGCATCCATCCAGACCAAGCATGTCCAGGTATGCCTAAGCCTCATCATATCCACTGCATGTTGCACAAACCGCACTGGATACAAAAGAAATGATAAAAATAGGGAACTGCAACAAAACAGTATGTGATAGGAAAATTTAAAAGTGTTTTTTTGTGATCAGCAGGCCAAAATCCATAAATACTTCCAAAAGTATTCTGGCAGTGAGCTCTTTGTTGTCCTGTTTTACCTGAGAAGGACTGGTGTGCCTTTAAAAAGTTATTTCCTATTCTTGCAGAAAGAGCTCCGACATCCCATGACAAATTATTGAAGAAAACTTAGTGTGTGTGCTTGGTGTGTGGGTGTGTCCTGCAGTGGGCTGGTGCCCTGCCCGGGATTGGTTCCTGCCTTGCACCCTGTGTCCAGCAGACCCCCGTGACCCTGTGTTTGGATAGATGGATGTCTCCAGGAGTCTAAAATTATCCAAATCTTATTATGTGATATCATCTACTGTTAAATTCTGCTCCGTACTTCTAAAAAATTTTTATTTTTTATCTTTTATTGAGGATTTGTTCTGTTCTGTGTATTGTATTGTATTGACCCCCTTCTTTTGACACCCACTGCATGCCCAACCTACCTGGAAAGGGGTCTCTCTTTGAACTGCCTTTCCCAAGGTTTCTTCCATTTTTCGCTACTAGGTTTTTTTGGGAGTTTTTCCTTGTCTTCTTAGAGAGTCAAGGCTGGGGGGCTGTCAAGAGGCAGGGCCTGTTAAAGCCCATTGCGGCACTTCTTGTGTGATTTTGGGCTATACAAAAAAAATAAACTGTATGTTCAGAATTCATAAGAATAAGTTGATGTATATTTTGGCAATTTTATCTTACTATTGTTATTTTTGTACATAAAATATACTTTACAAATTCAGATGTAATGTTCTCTATTTTGTTAAGCTGCATACTTTTCTTATCAAATAAGGTCATCGAGTAGCAATGTATTTTGTCTTTCTTTCAGCCGCAACAAATGTAAAATGATGCCATGACAGCATTTTGTTTTTCTGTTTATTTTTCATGGGTACTAGGTTATGTGAAATGCAGTGTGATATGATTTTCTCATTCTCCTCACCAGCAGTATTGACATCCCAACAACACATCTTGACATTGAAGACTGACGTATACCTGCACCAGTGCCAGCAGGGGTTTGAAATTATCCCATTATAAAACAAGAGGCTGAGAGCAGCTGTCAGTTTTGCTTTAGACAGAGTGGAAGGTGTCTAGCAAGAGATTTTTTTTCTTTCTTTATACCATCAAACAGTGTTCAGTTGTTGTTGTTGCTGGATGATTCAATATCATTTGAGAGAAGGAGAAATTGTCTGTCCACAAATCGAAGACTAGTGTACTTCTTTGAAATTCCTTGACATGAAAAAAGTAATGTCAATTTTTTGATTCTTGGATGTTTTATTATTTACACAGTGGGCAGCTGGTTAGAACTAAGCTGAAGATTTTATCAATTGATATGCAAGGAAGCAAAACTATCTCATATGGAAAATTTAATTTTATACACATTCACACATAAAATGGATTTATTTTACTGAAGTATATCTAATTGCTCCTTTGCCCCACAGTTCTTTTTGATTTATCACCATAAAACGGTTTTATATATAAAAAGTTCAATAGATGGATGGACAGATGTTTTGCTCTTTCATCCTTGTGCCTGATGCTTGCTGGGAAGGGCTCTGGATAAGCAGGTTTCTAAAATGGATGGATTGATTGATGAAATTCAAAAAAATTGATTTTTTAAAAATTTTCATCTGTAAATTAATGCAACATCCTTAAACCCAATTAATCCAATTCAGGGTTATAAGGGGCCAAACCCTACCCCAGCAACACTCGGTGCAAGGCTTGGAACAACCTTGGACAGGAGGCCAGGCCAACATGGGGTGAGTTTGAAATCAACAGTTAACCTAACTTGCACATCTTTAGGGAGATGTATGAGGTGTGGTGGATTGCCGGCTTCTTTCTCTGGCCCTCATCCCCAGGCCGCCAGGAGGCCGCCAGGAGGAGCTCTCCCAGCAGCGTGGACATGCCCCGAGGGCCTCATGGACTATGTAGTTTTTATACACAGCCCTGCTGGATACCTTGGGGGCCACCAGGCGCCGCTGTAGGGGGGCTCGTAGGCTTGCATGTGCCCTATAACCCGGGAGTACGTCACGGTCACGTGACAGGAAGAAACGACGTGCTCCCGGGTTGAAGAAAAGGACTGTTTACCCTGACCCGGAAGGGAAAAGGAACTGTGGACTGTTGAACGGGAACACCTCCGGGTCAGGGTGTATAAAAGGACTCTGGGAAGCCCAGTACACTGAGCTGAGCTGGGAGGTAGGGTGGCAAAGTGTCTGGGCGAGGAGGACTGGTTTATTGAGAAAGAATAGTGATTTATGAGTGTGGAGTGGAGGGTGCTTGGTGCACTGTATAACAGAAAAATAAATACTAGTTATACTTTTACCTCGTGTCTCGAGTGGTACCTGAGGGTGTTAGAGGTGGCTCCACGCCTCAACTGCTACAGAGGAAAACCCGAAACAAGGGTAGAACAGAAACTTTTGTTTTTGTTTATGTAAACAGCTAGGTTTGGAATTTGAACCTCAGATGCTGTAAACCTGCACTGCTAACCAATGCATCGCCATGCCATTCAGTTTATTGATCTGTTTTTCTGGTTTATCAAACCTATACTCTCACTTCAAAGGTTTTCATTCATGGTACTGATTTTCATTACTATACTTATCTTTTTATCACATTAAAAACTATAGACTGCTGCCTAGTGACATCATTTAAATAAGAAGATTCTTGTTTATAACCAAGAATATTGATTCATCTGGCTTCGCTGCTGCACTTTTGAGTTATTCAGTAACCTTTTATATGCTAATGCCTACATTGTAAATTATGATCAACCCATGTAATATTAAAGAGTTCAGATTGTAGGATAAAACTTATTGAACTAAATGAAAGTTTTTTGTGTTAACTGTCAATTTTTAGGAATAATTTTTGTTTTTCACCAGGTTCAAACCTTCACTTAATACAGTATGACAGGTTTATTTTTAATCAAGATATTGTCATACACAGGCATATAGAGGACAGCTTAAGGGCTCTAATGTTTGTACTTCCCTGTCTCTTTTGGGGTTGGCACTGTGTCCTAATGCCTTTTCTCTTACTTCCTCTGAAGACTGGAAGAATGACAGCTATAAAATCACTGACACCACTTCCAATGTGTGTCCACCTGGACCCGCATCTTCCTGCAGGAAGGACTTGAAGTCAGAAGATAAGCCATATTAAATTGGTTCTTTTATGAACTTACATCTGTGAAGATGTTTCTACAATTGTTGTGTATTTTCTTTTGTTTTTTAATCTATGAAATATACAGGATTACCAGGGTGATACCCCAAATCTTTATGCTGGTCTTGTCTTTCTCTTACAATATCTATTTCCTTAAAATTCAGCTTTCACCCATCACATTCATTTTTTCACCACTGTGAAAAGGTAAGGTTTTGCCTCCTTGTACCATCGTAAATGTAATTGGTAGACATCTGCATCACTCTACTTCTCCGTTAGTGGAGCTGTACAACAGAAATGTACATAATATTTTATGTGGTGTTTAAATCTTCATATTGTTTTTAATACACTAAAAAAACTGGATTAATACAACTGTAGGTTATTAGGATTCATATACAGTATATGAGTGCATGGTTTGATACTGTACATGCTACACCGTATATTCCTCTATCATGTTTCATCGCAATTTCTGTCCAGAGCTTTCAAGATGAAGACTTCAAGGTTTGTAATTAAATCAAGTAAATGGGAATAAAAATAATTTCAACTTATGTCTGTTTCAATTTTCCCATTTATTTCTCTGTATGTATTTTATTTAGACTCTTTTTAAACTTTCCATTCTATGTTGTTTCAACTTGATGTCATTTCTTTTCTTTCAAGTCATTACAGTTTCACAATAAAAATCCACAGACATCAAAAGGTTTTTGGGCAGCCACCCGTATATTATACCCTGGCTGCAAATGGGTATTTTTGGTTAAGTTGTTCACAGGCTGAAGTCCAAAACCGAACTGATTTAAAAGTGCAAATGTAGTGGCTTTAAAGGACGGGACAGGAAGTGATGTCATTGGGACCGGAAGTGACATCATCAATAGTGCTAGGACCTAGCGGGATTTCCCATGGATGGTCTGCAGAGAATTGAGAGAGAAAGTCAGTACAGTTTGCCACCACCTGGTCTGGCATGATATTACAATTATTCAGGCCCTTCAGCTGCCTCCCAATCGCACGTGTGTGACAAGAGGTGTATATGATCATTATGGTCATATGTACATAGTACAGTGATATTTTTATTTTTATGTGGGAATTTGCATGCAACATGTCGTCTCTCAATAGTGAGTATAACTGCCTTACTGTGACATCTCAAAAATCTCAAATCATATTTGTTATTAACTGACAAATGGAATAGGAAATGTATACTATGCATATTAGCATTATTGTAGGCAGTTATTTCCTATTTTCCACCAAATAAAATTGTTTTTGTTAATTGAAATGATTTCTGTTAAAAGTACTGCTTTTATTAGTGGTTTGTTGTTTTAGTAATATGAGAACACAGGAACATAATAAACTTAAGAAACAAGAGACCATTCAGTTCATCAAGCTCATTTGTTTAGCTAATACCTAAGCTGTCCCAATATCTTACCTAATCAGATCTAAACAGGGTAGGTGGATGGATAGATGGATACTTTCCTGAACATTCTAGACATTCTTATCAGAGTGGTTTATACATAATTTTAAAGTTTTTAATATATATCCAGGGCCATTTTATTAAGTACACCGGCATGTTAACTTAAATCACAGTCACATGGGTGTGAAAAAACACCTTGTTAATGAGAGAGGTCAGAGTAGAATGGTCAAACTTGTTAAATCTAACAGAAAGTTAAAAAATATCCAAATAGCAAGGCCTTGAATCAGTGTTTTCAGAAGGCACACGATTAACATCGACACAACAGGTTTCTTGTGACTATAAATCCAAAGTGAAAAATAAACTTATTTAATCACTTATAGATGTTCCTTTTTAATTTAAAATGTTTTCTGTAGCGATGTGTACTAAATGCAATCAGATTTCCAATCATCTGGTTAGTTTTATTGATTTTATTGATTTTATTAAAATCAAATAACATTCCATTCAAGCAAGTCAAGTTTAACAAAACTAAATTCGAAACAAATCAACGCCCACCCATGAGAAAAAGAGCTAGGCCAGCAGATTAAAACTTTAAACTAGTAAAAATAAGTAAATAGATAAATTAATACATGAATAAAAATAAATAGAATAAAAAAGAGGGGAGAGAATTCACTTCCTCAATTTAAATGCTTATTTTAAAATGTTATTGATTAGGTTTTAAAAAATTTTTGTACAGATCCTCTAAGTAGGAATTTGATTTTTCCAATTTCAAATAATATATAACATCAGTTACCCACTGACATAAAATAGGTGAGTTTGGATTCTTTAGTTGAGCAAGATAAGTCTACGTGCTAGTAGTGTAGTAAAGTCAGTTTGTTTGTCCTTCTCCACTTTAAGTCCATCTGGAAGTACACCGAACACAGCTGTTAGTGGATTAGGAGGGACTGTGACACCAAGGCTGTCTGAAAGGCATTTCAAAATTTTTGTCCAAAATGATGTTAATTTGGTGCACACCCAAAACATATGGCCCAATGAAGCTGGAACTTAATTGCAACATACACAGGTTGGAACTTGCCCTGGAAAATTTTTGGACAATTTTAAATGTGCTCAATATATCATTTTAAGTTGAATAATTGTATTCTTTGCACATATGGAGCTCGAGTGAATTCTGTGCATTGCTACCTTCAACCTGCATACGTTTGAGAGGGTGGAAAAAGGTGGTTCTCGTGGAGAGGTGCCACAAATAAAAGCTTCTCTGTCTTAAAATACTTCCTACATTAGTTCCATATTCTGAGTGAGTGAAGCACAATTGGGTTGTTAGTATACTGGCTATTACTTGTACTTTTTGGGGTACAAAGCAAGGAATATAAAGAAGTACAGCAGGATTTTATTTTTATTGAGTGCTTTTTATTGACTGATACTAACTCTTTCACTTTTTGTTATGGTGACTGTTGTATTTGAATACAGTCTAGTGTAATCAAAAGAATTTAAATTCCTAACATTGTGCTGCAGGAGAAACAGTTAGTATATAAGATTTTGGTGCTGCTTCTTTGGTTTAGGTTTAATTCCCTGCACAGTTACCGTGTACATGGTATTTTCATGTTTTCTTTGTCTATAGTGTATTGCACCACATATTCTGGTTACCCCTAACTTCTCCTTTGAATTAAAAGGTCAATTTAAATTGATATTTTGATGCATCAGTCTAACATTATTGAGAATACATATTCATTCATTCCTTGTGACTAGAAGAAGCTGCGTCTAACTAATGTGAAAATTAGTATTTTATTTATTTCATAGATTTGGCTTTCATAATTAAAATACAAAGATACATATACTTTGTAACCTTCTCACAAACATGTAACCTTGTAAAGGATATGCTGTTAATTTAGGGTTTTTCAACATTTCTTATGTTAAGGTATTTTCTAAACAACACAATCAATAAAAGAAAATAAATGCATTTGAATGGAATCATGCCTGTCTCTGCTTTTGGAGCCTTGAGGTATTGCAGGCCCTCTGGATGCTTTTGATAACAAATATCTTTTTTTCCTGAGATACAAGAAAAGTGCACAGTAAACAAACCATCACTAAGTCCATTTTAGTAACACGATGTCTGCAGAAGATACACTGCGCTATTTTAGTGCTTTCTGCCATGGCTGTATCAGTTACTGAAACAAATGTTTACTCTGGGCACATCCCCCTTTTTTAAATACAGGGTAACATTAATAAATTGAGAGAGTATTTCTCTATTTATATTTTATCAGTATATCTGTTGTTTTCTTTAACAGAACATTCTTAATATTCTACTATATCAAATACAAGGTTTCAGGAAACTGGAGCAGTTCCTGGAAGCATGACATGATCTAGATAGGATACCAGTCTTTTAGAGTGTGCTGGTTTGAAGTCTACTCTTTATTATTTTTGTAGTTGTAAGCAATTGAGTAAATTGGTCAAGAGGCTTGCTTTACAAGATGCAGACATGCATGAATATATTGCAGCTGTCAACAAACACACTCTGTAATTGTACTGTAACACTCCATTTTCATACAGAGTAGCTTGGCACTTTCTATGAAAAATGAGACAGATGTGTGAATCAGACAGTTGAGAACTGGATGTCTATAATTTGTACAGGTAGTAAGAAAAATAAACTGTTAATAGCAAGTAACTGAGGAAAGAGAAGCAAGACTCTGACTGCCTGGAGTGAGAAACTCCTGAGTCATTTGTCAGAAAGCCTGCATTTCAGCAGATGGTCATTTAGCTGGAAGGGATTTGGATTGAGCGGCGTTCAAGAAAAGTTCTACAGATCAATACAAATGTGATTCGCCATGCAGTGTCTTGTGTTGCTGACGTTTTAGCCTAGGAGAAAAATGGTCTCATTGGCAACTCATAAGCTACCAGCACTAATCTTATGTTCTAAGGCTTAGAATGACATAAGCTCTTTTTTGTCACCTTAAACTGTAAATGATCAAAAACATGAAGTAAGCCTATAGACAATGTGAATTTGTTTTGTATTAATTCTGCATTCTGCTGCTTGCCTAATACTGAATAAAATAATTTTATTTCTTTTACTGAAAGCAATGGTTGGATAAAAGGCAGTAATCTTTGAATTAGCACTGTCTTGGTTATAAACAATTAAATAGTGTGTCAAGGAGAAATAGGCCTGCAGTCAAATCTGTAGTTTTATGAAATTTGTTACATTTTATTATTTGACCATTGAGATAAATATGACGGTCAAGATATATTAATTAAGCTTAAATCCCATTATTGAACAGAAATAACTGCCAAGTCACTATATTTATGATGCTGTGAGGTTATGCCTGTTGCTGGTGTAATGAACTCTGGCACTGTCTGAAGTTAAAGAGATAAGCAATTCTATGCAATTTGAAGGAGTGAGCTGCAAAGAAAGACCAAAGGAGTTCAATCTTTCAAGTTTAAACAAGCAGAAGCTGAGAGGACACACGAAAGGATTTTAGTACAGTGGGTACCCAATTTTAACATAAAACTAATTCTTCAATAAGAGCATAGGGGCACAGTTGGAACATGGTTAACAATAAATTGTGTATAAATATTAGACTTTTTTGCACAGGCTAATATGAATACATGGAATGAATTAGAAGTAGTGTGGTATATAGTGTTGCATTTTCTCCTTCCTTGACCTCACTCCAAAGCCTCCATGATCTTCCAAAGCTACTTCCATATGACTATATGTATTCTCATTTCCCTCGTGCACTGCCTGCCAAAACATTCATGCTGCCAGTTCTGTTTTGCACCACTCATTTGGTACCAGAGGTCACACCACCAGACCTTGCATTCCCAACCTTGTAAGTCAAACCAAGCAGTATTCCTTCCAGGCTTGCCTGTGGCCATATACCCTGGCCAATATATTTTATAAGCAGCTAAGCACCTCTGAAGTGCTTGCAGGTAAATGCTGTCCAGTTGCACAAGTCTAAAATATGTCATGCTTTTGGACATCGAGAGAAAGGTTGCAGATGAGATAAAAATATGTCCTAATGGCACAATGTACTAATTTTGGCAAAAAACTATTTATTTGATTTTCATTTTTTTTGCAAAGTGGTTCAATTCCATGTGCTTCATTTTACATTTTGTAAATAGTTCTGATTCTGTGCATGGCATTTTGGCAGCACTATACATGAGGCAAGAAACCGTCGTAGATAGTGCTCACTCTTGCACATGCTCACACTTAACCCAGTGTTATTTTGGAATTCTCAGTAAACCTAACTTACACATCTTCAGGTATATGAGAAATCTGACTACCTGTAAGAAACACACCGACCACAACCAGGTACAAGATTTGATCTATAAGGTGGCACCACTACCTACCTTCACCTACCAAGATAGACAAGTTCTGCTGAGCTGAATAGCTTGTTCCTATCACAGTTGCTCTGATATTTTTATTATTGTTCATATTTGACTCTGTGTGATCATATTGTGAAGAGGTTTCCAGCTACTAACTTACCTAGAGGACAAAGGGACCACAAATGTGTGAAACAACAGAGGTTAAGCTTTAGCTGAGCCCTCGGGAAGATATATGCACACACAGGCAGAGATAAAGCAACTAAACATCCTAGTGTTGAAAGACAAAGGCCATTTTGCTCTTTTACGGCATGTAGCCTAAAAGCTGCCTGAGAGTCCATGCTCTTTAAAGTCAACTGATGTTAACAGGAATGCAGAGACACTGGGAGATATAGAATGTGGTAGCCTAGTGTCCCTGCATTTCCTTATTAGCTTACACAGATTACATAGAGTACAGAGTAGTTGTTTTAGGGATACTGCCTAAACATATGTACTGTATCTACCACCAAATTCCTAATCAATCCTTGCCTCTATTTTCAATTCACTAACTTGCTACAACAGATACATAAGCAGAAAAAGAACGTAAAAGAGCAGGAAGAGGTTGAAAAAATGAAAGTGAGGCAACCTCCCTGCTAACTGACTTTCATCATGGTAAATGTTCAGGCTCTACAGAAATAAACTGGATGAAATTCATGAATTTGTGTACTTTTAATCTGATTAAAGATATTCATGCATTATGGCATTGGTTGATTAAAAACAATTCTGATGGGAAAAATCATTAAAAAAGGCTTTTGTTAACTGTTGTGCCATTCAAAGTATGTCACTCACTGGTGCTGCCTGCCTTTATGTAAATAAACAGTGGTGTAAATCATTGATGGTTAGAGGAATGGATGTCAACCAAGGATATAAAACTTCTGTCTATCTCACTTCAACCTAATTCCTTCCTGAAAGAATTTCCAGAAATTTTACTGCAGTTAAGAACAGTGGTGTGTAAAGCAGATGCTCATATCTCCAGTGTAATGGAGAAACTTGAATCAGTGTCTCTTGATGCCACACATTTTATTTTGGGTGACTTTACACAGTGTTCACTGAACTAATCTTTACCAAATTGTCTCTGACTCATTTCATCCTAACAGAGTACTCGACCAGAGCTATGGTTGTGTTAAAGGCACTTATCAATTTACAGCCAAACCTTAGCCAGGTTTATTAGATTATAATTATGTTCATGTAATTCCTCAATATAAAACTGAGGAAGAGTGTTAATTAAACAAATCAAAGTCTAGTATAATGAAGTGCCTATGAGGATATTTGAATGTACTGATTGGAGCATCCTTACAAAGGCATTAGCTGATATTGACTGTCAAGATAAGTAATATTCTGTAAAGACACTGTAATTCTGGGAAAATCTGTCAAGGTGCAATATATCTTAAAAACAAGCCAAGGATTAGTATAGATTCAAAAATATTGGTAAATAATTGACTAGATATTTTGTCAAGAAACTCTAGTTGACCAAAGCAGAAATCAGGCATACAAAGCTGAAGTATAAAGACTCGACTGAAAGTGAAGTGCAAACTGACAGCCTGGGTTCATTTTAGACATGCGTGAAAATGATGGCTGATATTCACAGTAAAAGCAATAATCAAGTAAAATTGGTGGGGGTCAAAACTGTTTATACGTTGGCTCAAAAATTCAGTGAATTCAATCTAAGGACTGAGATAAACTTTTTACTTAGCAGATTGCGAAGCAAAACAAGGACTTGAGCTAGGAGTCAATTTTCTTTGATCAAGATGCTTTTAAAAAAGGTTCTTCAAACAAATTAAAGTAAAAAAAAAAGCTCTACACCAGACAGAAAATGTGGATTCCTTCTTCAGTTCTGTGAAGAAAGACTGTACACAATTATCTTTTGCATATATAAGGTGGCTCTGCATTTACAACAATTGTCCAATGTCTGGAAACAGACCAGTGTTATTCCAGTTTTTACAACTGCACATCCAAAAACTCTTAATGGCATCAATAAGATCATGTTAACTTCTCATATCTCAAAATCTTTTTAGGAGTTGCAGCTTTACCAGTTTGGACACAGAGCCAAAGCAGGTTGATAGAGAGGTGGGGGAAGCCATGATCACTTGGAAAGTTTGCATACTGATGCCATATTGATATTTGATTGTTTGTCTGCTTTGATATCAACCTACCTCAAATTGTAGTTGAGAAGCTAACTGATCATTTCTACTTTATTATAGGATACATTTTATTTTTCTATAGTGTTCTAAGCCTGAACTCTGTGATAAAAAGTATTATATTTAAATTGAATATGTTTGGCTGTTCTTCATAGGAGGTTTACTGAACCGCTTTTTATCTAATCCCTCACCTAGGACCAGTTTGCATTGGGTGACCCAACCGCGGGCTCTGCATCAGTCTGTCGTGGTGAAAAAGGATCAATTTACCAGTCGATCTACGCTCCTACCCTCACCAATGGTCATGAGCTATGGGTAGTGACCGAAAGAACGTGATCACGAATACAAGTGGCTGAAATGAGTTTCCTCCGCAGGGTGTCTGGGCTTTCCCTTAAAGACTGGGTGAGAAGCTCAGTCATCCGGAGTGGCTCAGAGTAGTATCGAGAGGAGTCAGATGAGGTGGCTTGGGCATCTGATCAGGATGCCTCCTGGATGCCTCCCTGTGTTCCTGGCACGTCTAACCGGGAGGAGGCCCCAGGAAAGACACAGGACATGCTTGAGGGACTATGTCTCTCGGCTGGCCTGGGAACGCCTCGGAATTCCCCCGGAAGAGCTAGAAGAAGTGACCAGGGAGACGGAAGTCTGGGCATCTCTGCTCAAGCTGCTGCCCCCGCGACCTGATCTCGGAATAAGCGGAAGAGGATGTTTGGCTATATCCTGGATTTTTTTTTAACTTACATGAGCAGAGCACTCTGAATAGCTCCTTTTCCAATGATCTTCCATCCTGCATCGAGTGACTGCATCGCATCTGTCTACTCCTCTTCTGTTAATTCTGTACATAAATGGCCATAAGAGTCCACAGCAGGACAGTGTCCTAAAATCTATGGATGACTGTTTTGTTTTAAGTCTTTGCATAATAAGCTGGACAGTCATGGAAATGTTTTGATGATTTTGTTAAATGATGCATTTGTGCATTTCTACTGCTGGTATCCTTAAAACCAAGCTTTAGATTTCCTTCAATAGTAATAAAAGGTGTTGAGATGGAGCACTACAAATATTTAGGGACAATAAAGATAATAAGTTAACCTTTGAAAGAAAAAAATCAATAAGAAGGAGCAGTAAAGGCTGTTCTTTCTTTCCTGGGAAATTGAATTGTTTTAAAGCAGACAAAACTATACTGTTATTTTTGGGAATCTTAGCATTAAGAACAAAGACTGCCTTAACAACACTATCAAAATTATTAGTAAATTTACATTAGACCTGAAGCATTCCTCTCTGACTTAATCTATCACAAGCATTTTACAACGGCGTTGTCATACATACAGTAGCCATCCTCTGTTTCCAAAGTTGCCATCAGGATGCAGATTTTGAATACCCAATACTCAATATCAATAGATTTTTTTTTAATTGTAGTGAAATACATGCAATATTGTGGATATCTAGGGTGTTCCCTTGGAGGTCTGATGGTGATGTCCTGCTACACTCAGTTTTGTAAAGTAGAAGCAGGAATGTGCTGGTACAATTTCAAGCCCTGGATACAACACAAGCCAGGAGAGACGGCATGGCTTGTAAGTTTAAATGGTAGTCCAGCTCAGCTGATATCCCCACGGACAGAAAATAGAGGAAGTGGACACTGTACTGTTTATGGTTCACCATGTTATTTCTTTTTATCTGTTCTTTTCTGTACAACACTTAAAACATTTATTTCATTCCATAGATCACATATATGTGCAGCCAGTAAATGGCAATGCTGTATGTAACAATAAATAAAATTAAACTACAACAGAATTTATATTTCTTTTTATCTAAACCCTCAAAACTTTGTAATGGGAAAAGATTACCAATTAAAGCGTTCAAATCTGATTAAAGTTGCCATTTTTACAGTATGTACTACAGGGTGAAATTATACCAGTTTCAATTAAAAATAATCCAGCTTCCTATAAAACTGTGATTTCCAATGGCCATCAACAAAAACAGAAATCAGTCAGTAGAAAAAGCAACAACTGATCTACAGCACAAATGTTTTAAAAATGGGCAATTATATATAGCATATTCATGAATGAGCTCCAGTGAACTAATAATATTATTCCCAGTATTAAAAAATATCATATAAAGAAAAGTATTCAATTAGTTACATAGTACTTCTGATGCATTTGCTAGACCGATGGCACAATACCAAATGTCCATTCTCTTAGGATATTTTGAAGCTGGGTAACATACTGTAGCTAGTATTGTTATATAAAATCTTAAGGGTGAGCTGGCTTATTGACGTTGATATGATTATGAAATTGCTCCTTTTTAGAACTGTATAATAACAATATCATTACATTAGATTAAAGTAGTACTTTTGGACATTAAGAAATTCCTGATTTGCAAATAATGAAAGAATCTTTGAAAGTGGTATATCTCATTGGCTGTTCAGTTGACAATTGAATTGATTAAATAAAAATTCGATGTGCATTTGTAATGGTTATTCATAAGGTTTGACGCACTGATTTTATGTTGCAACCAGTAACGGCGTGCAGTGAATACACTTGACTTATAGTTTTCATCCTCTTTCTCTTTTGCTCAGAGGTTGATGAGGTTGCTGCTTCATGAGCAGCTCTTCTGTTCTCCATCCTAGCGGCCCGCTTCTTCTTTTCTTCCGTCGGCATCTTTTCGCATTAAAACTGATTCATTTAAGCTGGCACTTAAGTCTTAAATCTGCCTCAAGAATGATTTAAAATATGAAGAAGTTGGGGAAGTGATGGCGAAGGTGGTATGGAATGAGAACGACGCCCGTACGCATGCGCCGCACGGGCTCCCTGCGGGCCGCTGCCGAGAGTTGACTCTACAATAAAATAAAATAAAAATAAAAAGAGTAATAAAAATCATCACTCCGAAAGCGGATAGTAGATGTCACATAGTATAGGTATACCAAATTTCAGGTCAATCAGTGAAATTGTTTGCGAGCTACAGGTGATTTAAAATCCTAGACAGACAAACGAACAGCCACGGTAGCGTATTATAGAAGAAGATTAGAATTTTTTGAGATAATAGCACAGATACTGTAGATAGATAGATAGATAGATAGATAGATAGATAGATAGATAGATAGATAGATAGATAGATAGATAGATAGATAGATAGATAGATAGATAGATAGATTATCTATCTATCTATCTATCTATCTATCTATCTATCTATCTATCTATCTATCTATCTATCTATCTATCTATCTATCTATCTATCTATCACCCAGACAGACCAAATGTCATGCTAACCCAGAGTAGTGATTTATGCAGTTCTTCGTATCACAAAAATATAATTACTTATATTCAGTCATTCATTTTCCACCACTTATCAGAGATTGGGTTGTGGGGCAACAGTCTTAGTTAGCAATAAGGCTCATATGTCCCTTTTCCCAACCACACTTGCTAACTTCTGTGGAATCCCAAAGCATTCGCAGGTCAACTGGGAGATATAAGCCTTCTAGCGAGTCTTCTCTAGGTTCTACTCCCTGCTGGTTGCGTCTGTAAAACCTCCATAGGAATGTGTTTGGAGGGGGCATTCATATCAGATGCCTGAACTACCTCAGTTGGCTCCTCTTGATGCAGACGGTCAGCAGCTCTATTCCTAGCCTCCCCCAGATGTCAGGGCTTCTCACCCTGCCTCTAAGGGAGAGCCAAGCCACCCTGTGTAGTAAGGTTTTGTCTGCCGCATGTACCCATGAGCCCATTCTTTGGTCATTACCCAAAACCCATAACCAAAGTTGAGGGTAGGGATGTAGATCTTCAGGTAAATTGAAAGCTTCATCTTCTGGCTCAACTCCTTCTTTACCTCAACGGATTGGTGCACTCGCTGCCTGTATCAGTTTGTCAATCTCACCATCCCTTTTCCCCTCACTCATGAATAACACCATGAGGTAATTAAACTCCTTAGCTTGAGGCAGTAATTCACCTCCAACCTAAAGAGGAGAGTCCACCTTTTTCCTGTTGAGGACCATGGCCTCAGATATTTGAGGTGGTGATCCTCATCCCTGCAGCTTCACACTCGGTTGCAAACCTCCCTAATACATGCTAGAGTTCACAACCCATTGAAGCCAACTGGATCACATTGAATGCAAAACAAAATTGGACACCCTCCCCTTCCCAGCTGCACCTTTATATCCTATCTGTGAAAATCACAAACAGGATAGCAGACAAAGCACAGTCCTGGCCGAGGCCCATATCCACTGGGAACAGTGCTGATGTTTTTCTGAGTACACAGACACACTATAGAGGGACCAAACAGCCCCAGAACCCCATACTCTTCCAACACCTTTCACAGAATCCGAAAGGAACACAGTCATATGCCTTCTCTAAGTCCACAAAACACATATGGACCAATTAGATGTACTCCTATTCTCCCTCCAATCACCACATGAGGGTAAAAAACTGGTCCATTGTTTCACGGCCTTGACAGAATCCACATTGCTCCTCCTAGATCTGTGGTTCCACAACTGAGCGGAGTCTCCTTTCCAGTACCTTGTCTTAAGCTTTCCATTGAGGCTGAGGAGTGTAAAGCGTAGTAGTTACAGCAATGGGGACCACCACCCTAGCTTGCTATTTCAGGGACACAACACGTGATGACCACACAGTATTGAAAATAACCCATCAATGTCCAGAGCCTTCAGCATTTCTGGGTGGATCTCATCCACCCCCAGCACCTCACCACTAACGAGTTGCTTAACTACTTCAGGGGCCTTCGTCAGGGAAATGGGCATTGATTCCCCCATCAGCTTCTGGCTCTGCTTTCTCCACAGAGAGCATGTCTGTTGGGTTCTAGAGCTCCTCAAAGTGTTCCTTCCACTGTCAGACTCCATCATCAGTCCCAGTCAGCACGTCTCCACCCTTGCTGAGAACAGCTGGGGTGAAGCCCTGCCTTTCCATTCTGAGTTGCATGACGGTTTACCAGAACCTCTTTGAGCCTGTTCGATAGTCACTTTCTATGGTCTCTCCAAACTCCTCCCACTCCCAGGGTTTTGCTTCCTTGATCACTAAAACTGCTGCCCATTTGGCCTGTCTGTACCCCTCTGCTGCTTCGGGAGTATTCCGTGCTAATCATACACAGAAGGCTTCCTTTTTCAGCATGATGGTATTATTCAACTCTGGTGTCCACCATTGGGCCCTTGGGTTGTCACCTCAAGAATAACCTATGGCTTTCAGGCTGCAACTCTTGTCTGCCACTTCCACAATGGAGGCTTTGAACAAAGTACATTCAGGCTCTGTCTCCAACCTCCTGCAGGATGTGGAAAAAAACTCTTTTGGAAGTTTTAGTTGAAAGTCTTCTGGACCAGACGTTCCCAGTCCACCCTCACTACTCGCTTTGTCTTTTCAGGTCTGTCAGGGTGCCTCCCTCACCATCTATCAAAGGTCACCACCAGATGGTGATCAGTTGACAGCTCTGCACCTCTTGTTACCCGAGAACATATAAATCTGATGATACGATTATAAAGCTAATCATAGATCTTTATCCTAAGGTGCTCTGGTACAAAGTACACTTATGAGCTACCTTATGTTTGAGAATGGTGCTTATTATGGACAAGCCATATCTAGCACAGAAGTCCAACAAACAAACACCGCTCAGGTTTAGATTAGGGTAACCATTCCTCCCAATTTGGGTATCATTACCTACGTGGATGTTTAAGCTGCTATGGAGTTACAGGCTGGAGCCCATTCTAGGATCCCCTCCAGGCACCCCCAAGAAGGCCTATTACTCTTAACTGCCATTTGATGCATAAGCACATATGGCAGCACTGGTCAACAAGCATTTTGCTGCTGGGAGTCTTTCACCTTTACTTTAACAGGTTTCACTTGCTGACTCCAAATCTAAAAACTGTTTTTATCCAGCACGTCCCATTTTTTAGTTATGATGTTCCAGGTCTTGGACAATTAGGGTGACTGGACAGTAAAAGTGGATAACCATTTTGATAAATACTGGTAATTCCACTATGGATGCCATTGAGATAAAATAATTCGCCACACGTTACTAACAGCTGTGAGTTGTTTACCTTGTCATTATTCATTTTATTTAAAAATTATACATTTTAATTAGCAGATAAAATATCTCTTACTGATTTCCAGGTCTTATATGACTCTAAAGCATAATGATACAACTCAGACATGATGGTGCAGTAGACATTTTGTTCGTTAGATTCACCATTACTTTGAAAATTTTGTCAAGGCGATGGACAGAAACGGTGATGCTTTTCAGCATTTAAGAAATAAGTTTGGCCTCAAGAAAAGTGAAGCCAAAATTAAGGAAGGTGTTTTTGTAGTTCCTGAAATCTGTGAACTGATGCTTGACGATGAGTTCTAAAGGAAACTGAAGCCCACTGAATCAGCAGCATGGGGAGCATTTGTGTGGGTTGTCCAGAATTTTCTTGGAAGTCACAGAG
Organism: Erpetoichthys calabaricus; assembly: GCF_900747795.2. NCBI lineage: Eukaryota > Metazoa > Chordata > Cladistia > Polypteriformes > Polypteridae > Erpetoichthys > Erpetoichthys calabaricus. Next base: position 68,585,123 of record NC_041396.2, read on the forward strand.
GAGAGAATAATGCTGAGCTTGTGGAGAACCTGCTGAAAGCGTATCAGATTATAGGAGCCAGAATCTCAGTGAAGATGCATTTTTTACATTCTGATCTCGACTTTTTTCCACCAAATCTGGGCGATGTCAGCGATGAGTATAGGGAAAGATTTCATCAAGATATAAAAGTGATGGAATACTGATATTGGGGAAAATTCACTCCGAGCATGATGGGTGACTACTGTTAGTTCTTGCAAAGAGAGACGGATGTGCAGTACAAGCGCAAAAGCGAGTGCCTCCAACATTTTTGGGCACGCTGACCTCACTTTTATATTGAGGTAAATTGACATAAATATGCTTTAACGTGTCTCTGGTATCGTCTTCTGGTTTGTTTTCAGAATAAACACATCAAAACAATTTTGGTGGGAAATAGTCCAAACTCCAGATATCGTGTTGCTATATTATATTAATATTCAAAAGTGTCAAAACGTCAATAATGTATATTTCAAAAACCTGACGCGCTAGCTTAATTCCGATTTCATATATGAAATCAGTGTAAAAAACTTAATAATGAGCTGCTCTAAAGTTCCCAGACGCAAAGAAAAAATATTATAACCAGTCACCCTAGTTGTCCAAGACCTGGAACATCATAACTGAAAAAATGGGACATGCTGGACGAAAACTGTTTTCAGATTTGGAGTCAGCAAGTGAAATTTGTTAAAGTACAGGTGAAAGAATCCCAGTAGCAAAATGCTTGTTGACCAGTGTTATTGGATCAAATTCAAAGATAAACATAAGGGTTAACAACTAGTATTTCCATTTGTAAGAATCCTAGCTACACTGAAAAAAGGGAAATGGCAGGTTGTTACATTTACAAACATGTATTTACTCTATATTACATGTATTGTTTATGTTCCACTTTTGAACATAACTCGATCATGTTTAATTTATTGAATCTTGTGGGATGTGCAATATACTAATTTCATCCATTTAGGTAGAAGTCAAAATAGTTACATTTAGTCTTCACCGGAAATTAATACGCACTAAGTGGATTCATCGTCAGCGGAGGTTGGATAACTTGGCGGTATAGTCATGTGACTTTCAAAGAAGCAACAGCTTGTGAGTTTGAGTTATTGTCGCCAGTTCAGAGCAAAAGGTTAGTGAAATAAAAGTTAAAAAAAAAACACACACACGAGAAATATTCAGATATTCATTTAAAACACTTAATCACACAGATTAATGTTACTCCATTTTGCATTTTTCCTTGTATTCTCTTTTAATGTTTTATCAAACTATGCTCACTAACTACCATCACATGTCAGTAAATGTACTATTAAGTTGTCTAGATTTACTCGCTTAGTACGGGTACGTTTACGTACTTAAAAAAAAAAACATTTGGACTTTTGTTACGGGTGAACAATTTTCAGCATTACTGTTCATTAGTATTATCATAACATTGCTCAACCAGATAAATTCTATTAATACAGACAAATAATACACGTGAATACAATACAATGCAGTTGCCGAATTTGCTTGTTTGAAAATTAAAAAATATATATACAGTATATATATTTTGTGAAAGAAGGAGCCAAGCAGCAATTTTTGCACTTTATATTTTACTAATATTTAACATTTATTCTATAATATATACAGTTACATAATATAAATAAATGTATTTTATAATATAACACTCTATCCAAGGTGCATTTTGTGTTCATATTTAGTTATACATTAGTCATGGCATTCTGGCGCAGCCAAAGAAGCAGTGTTCTTATACAACTGTTGTACATTTCTGCTTTTGAATACTAAACTTTTCTATTTTTGTTGGTTTGTATTATTTTTATCAAATAAAACTAGTTTTGGTATAAGCAAACCTGTTTATTTCTTATGAATAACATTGAACACGAACTATAAAATGATACTGGAACAAGTATAATTGACAACTTAAAAAATAACTAAGTAACTCGGTGAGGTGCATTTTTTAAACAGTTTATAAAACAATTGTTAAAATATTATGCTTATTTGACATGAGTCATGTTCATTTAACATAACATAATTAATTTAATGGAGAATGAAACAGTTTCATTTCTTTTATTTAAAAATATGTTGTTTCAGGATATATTAATTTAGTGCATTAAGCATCATTAAATTATTTTTGATAAAAACAATTTTATTACATGCAACCGATGTACATATTTTTAAAATATATTGAGTATATATTCTGAGCATATAAAATTAATATCATTTCTTGCCTCTTGGCTTAATTTTTCCATCTGTGGAACTACTGTGTTTCATGTTTATACTCTACTGCTGCAAACAAATTTTCCTGTAGGATGATAAAGACTAGCCAACCTAACACATGTACATTGATTACGATTTGAAAAGCATTATTTGCAGTCATGTGAAAAGGTAAGATCACCTATTTTCACCCACTGTATATTTGGTTTTACATATCAAATTATAGAAAACAGTCAGGTAGGTGTCAACAAGTTTTAAACTTAACACAAGTCTAACCTCAAATGGATTTATTATTTGTTCAAAAAAGAAACATCCACAGGACATTTAAATTTAAAAAAGATGGAGCTTGAACTGCAAAATTCAAAAATTTAAATCCAAATGTGGTCTGCAATTCAGGTGTTTTAAAAAGATTAAGCAAAAGGCATGTGTTGACAAGCATCTGACAGATACATTTTGTGTTCCAGCAAGCTTTTGATGTGGTTCTGCATGAAGTAAGAATTCCTACTGTTAAAATCTGCATGGTTTTAGAACTGTTTAAAATGCACAAAATGAAAAGTGTTTAAGGGCAGAAACTTCAAGTTGTGGATGAGGCAATTAGTGAACTACCATGGGGTGTATTATTTGGCCTCCTGCTCTTCCAATTTGTATCATCCATCTATGGTCTGAAAAACAGATGAAACATATCGTGTTGATAGATAATAAAAAGGAGAAGAGGCTGTGTAGATAATATCCAACAAAAAATGCTTGAATTTAGGATGTTTAAGACACAAAAATGTGAATGCCTGAAGAAATAAACATTCTGAGTATGTTAAAAATACAATACAACAGATCATTTTATTGGAAAATGTATGTTTATAATAAAAATGTGTTACTTTTTGGCTATACAAATATATAAATGGTTTGTGTGCAGTATATTATAGGAATTAAGTAATAATATTAGCCTACTTTTAACAATTTCTTTGCCTACTCTTTCCACTGCATGGCCACATTGAGACATTGAGCTTTTCCTGACAGCACTAAGTACAAGGTGGAAATCAGTTCTGCATGAGAATTACTTGTATGCTGTTCTTAAAGTATTTTTACTGTATTAAAAAATAAATTCCCTTACAACATAATGTATATTAATTTTAAAAAGACCTTTACTTAGAATTAACAGACACAAGTTGTAACAAGTATGAAAAATGTTTTTCTTCTCATACTTTAACACTATACATTAATTTCCTGTAAAATATAAGACATCATTTACACCAAAAGTCTTCTCAAGCGATATCTAATTTATTAGTTAGTTTATAGTCAAACTAATCTAAACTTCAATCTACTTTGAAGCGGCATGTTAAACATATACCTCGATGGTTAGCCCATCTTTATCCCTATTTCTTCTTGTTTTAAAATGGTCATTTTGGCTTGGGCTAGCAAAAAATTGCTAAGTAAACATTCCTTTTTATATTTTCTTGTTACAGAAATTCCAAAAATATCAATTAGTTACATTGAATATAATTCCTAATTTTACAAACAATAACGTAAGGAAATGTAGCAGTGATGATAATCTGGTACAGTACAGAAGCAAGTGATAATTTTTTTCTTTTTGTAGGCAAAAGGGACTGAGTTGGGAGCAATTGGCACATGTAGAATCCTCAATTAATAAATTATAATTTATAAATTATTAATAATCAGAACTCTACCTTGAAAAGAGTTTGTCGACCACTCACTTCCATTTGAACACAAGAGTTCCATTTTAAACAAATAAAGTTACCCATCGAGAATGCAATGCATTTGGACTAATTCACCTTGGCAGATGGCACCCCTTCACAAACCTGTAAACTGTTCTCCAGCAGGACATCATTAGGTTCAGTGATGATAACCGCGACATTGTCAGAATATGCCACCATCTTAAAGGATGAGGTAGGACACACAGGCATTGACAGGTCGAAGTCTGTGGAGAAAAGGCTCTATGGACCATGAATACAGCATACCAGACAGTGCACACTCTTGATGAATTCCCCTCATAACAAAAAAAGGAGCCCCCAACCTGCCATTGACTTTTAAAACACTGAACTGATTAGTATACATTAATGTATCTTAGAAAAACCTGACCTAATCCAAACGTCTCTAAAACTTTAAATAAAAAAATCTACACAGTCAAAGGACTTCAACTGATCTAACAATATGAGAATAGTTTTAAATACAAGAATGTCCGAGGCAGTTACCAAATACCAATCAAAAATGGATCATTCATGGATACTGTAAGATTGTTTAAAAGACACCAATCAGTCCATTGCAGTCCTCAGACAAACAGCCAATGCATTAGAAAAGATTTCGTAATCCAAGTAGAGTAGGCTGACAGGACGCCAGTTCTTTAGTCACACAGATCCCCTTTTTTCAGTAGAAGAGTCAAAAAAGCTCTACAACAAGTTGAAGGAAGTTCCTTATCCCTAACACTCTCCAAGAACATGGTTAGGAAATCCTTACTAATTATATCCCAAAAGAACTTGTAAACTTTGACAAGAAGTCCATTGATCCCTGGTGCTTTGTTCAGATTTAAGCAGAAAAGCTCCTGAAGTGTTACTGGCAGATCAAGCAGTTTCTTGGTGGATGGAGTCAACTGTGGTCAGTCATTAAAGACAAATTCAGTGCTGGAAGATAAGTCCTTGGTTTCTGCAGAGAATATATCCTTGTAGAATTTCAAAGCAAAATCACAAGCTCCTTTTGGTCTCAGTCATTTCAATCCCATCAGCATTTTTCAGACAGTGAATGATTTTTGTCTGAACAAATTTTTGCTCCAGTGAAAATGAAATCTTTGTAGGAGCATCAATTTGAGCTGTATTTTGGAATCTTCTCCAAACAATGGCACCTTTCAGCTGTTCATCCAGCATAGACCTCTGCATTCTTTTTTTTTTCTTGTAGGGACTCAAGCACAGTGGCCTCAAAACCTGTTTTCAGCTTGGCTTGAATTAGCATAATATCTTCTTCCAGTTCTTTAATAGCAGTGGCAACCTTTCTGCAAGAATGTCCAAAGTAGAATTGGCAGAACTGTTTGGTTTGGAACTTGGAGACATCCCACAAGTGTTTCAGTGAGGAAAAATAAGTTTTGCTGAGTCTCCGTTTTCCCCCAAAGAGTCGAAAGTATTGAAGACACAGAGAATATTTAAGAAATCCAGAGTTAAAGTGCCACTCAAACCCCACAGAAAATGAGTTAGAAGTAAACTATGGTCTAAAACCCTTGTTGGCAAAAGAAAACGGCCCACACTTAAATTCTGATTGCACTTTAATGTATAAAGCCTAATCATAGACACCATCCCACTGGACGCCCTCAGCCAAGTGTACAGTCTAGCCGTCAGGTTTCATTTCCTCCACACATTTACAAGTTCATGCTGATGAAGAACAGACTGCAATACTTTAACTTACCCAGGATGAATTTCAGTGCAATTCCTGGCCAGCATATCATTTCCACTGTAATTAAAATCACCACCTAGAAACATGATATCCTCAGAACTGCAAACAGCTAGTACATCTTTTAATAAAACATTTATAACACAAGTGTATTCATTAGTTACTAAAATAAAAAATATATGTAATACTTAAAATTGATAGAAATGTGAAATTAATTCTGTCTTGAAAGAAATTCTGCTAAATAGATAGAATTTTTTTTTCTCCATGGGGAGATTTGGTTTTCACAGATGCTCTTTAAATAAATAAATGGAAGGTGTCACAGGAGGCTGGGGATCAGACCCAGCCGGGACGCCTGGAAGGACCGGGAGGTGGTCTATATGTCCCCCGGGACACGAGGGGGCAACCACCCTGAATGATGAGGGGACCACGGGGACGGATCAAGGAGGCTCAAACCCACTGGGGCCCGTGGCCACCGCCAGGGGGAACCCTGAGCGTCGTGGAGCCCAGGAGATCGACACTTCCGCCATACCTGGGAAGGTGGAGGAAGGACCTTCCAGAGACGTTCTTAATGCTTCCGGGTGCAAGGGCAGCACTTCCGCCACATCAGGAAGTGCTGCCGGAAGGACGTCATCAAGCACCTGGAGCACATCCGTGTGGAAATAAAAGGGGCCGCCATCCTACAATCGGAGAGCTAGAGTCGGGAGTGGGAGTAGGACGAAGCTCCCGTGAGGAGAGGAAAGGAGGCCCACGGACATTAAGAAAAAGGCCCGAGTGGAGGGTGATTGGTGCTGGGAGCACTGTGTTGTGTGGGACTTTATTTAGTAAAACAAACGTGTGTTTTGTAAAGTGCTGGTGTTTGTCTGATGGTGTTCGGGACCCGTGCTCACAAAGGATACACATATATGTTGTGAAGGACAGCCGGGTCCCATGCCCGGCAGGGACGCCCCTACTGCATCTGTTCCGGGGGAGCTACCATGGACAGCTCAATACCTCCCCCGGGACGCTTGGTGGCAGCCTCCCTGGCAGACGATGAATCCCCAACCGGGCGCATGGCTCCATGGGAGATGGAGTCCTCCACAGCCTGGCTGGGGGCTCGGATGGCCGCCAGGAGGAGCTGCATGGACTTTGCAGCCCGGCTGGTCAGTTCCTCAGCCCCACCCGGAAACGTAATTAGGCCCAGGTAATCAAGCACCTGGATTACCTCCAGGTGGGGTATAAAAAAGGCCAGCCACCATCACTCGAGAGAGCCAGAGTCGGGAGGAGGAGGACTAAGCCTGAAGAGGAGTGGTGGTGCTGCCAGAAGGATTGTTGCTGTGGTGAATTGTGCTTGTGTGGGACTGTGTATTGCCTGTGGGTCACGGGGAAGATGTGCGCCCACGGGTGAAGAAAATAAAGAAGCGTGTGTTTAAGACATACGGTGTCTGTCTGTCTGTCTGTGCCTGGGGCCTGGTCTTTTACAATGTTTATTTATTTATATATATATTGTGGACCACCATAGTGTTCAGCTCCCCAAACCCAAACACAACAGACTTAGAGCCCAGTCTTACCACATTTATAGTGAAGAAGCACTTTTTCTTTGCTCCCCACTACTCCGCACCGTACAAGCACCAAATAGCACAGGTAAGCACAGTCCTCTCTTCTCTTTCTTTTCTTTCTCTCTGTTTGCCTTCACTCCTCCTCAACAAGCTTTGTCCTCCACCTCCCGACTCTGGCTTCCGAAGTAGTTGCTGCTGGCTCCAGAAGTGTTCCAGGTGTTCGTTGACCTACTTCCAGCAGCACTTCTGGATGTGGTGGAAGTGCTGCACCAAAGGGCTGAACAGTTCTCCTGGCGACCCCTGATGGTGGCCACAGGCCCCAGCAGGGTTGAGCTTCCATGCTTCAAACCCATGGCACTGCTCCCACCTGGGGGGCCACCCTCTAGCGCTCAGGGGAGTTAATAGTCTGAACAGGCTACCTCCTCAAGACTTTCCATTATAGGGGTGTCCAGGCCGGGCAGGGGCCCTGGCTGTCTGCCACAACACATATTTTTATATGTATATTTTTATATCCATATATATTTATTTACTGTATATACACCAGACCACACACCAGAATAACTGAAAAGGTATAAAATTAAGAAAGGAAAAAAAAAACAAACTTATGCCTTCATGGTCAGAGTGAGATGCAGTTGTATTGCTGTTGGTATAAAGGAGCTCAGCTGCGTTTCTTGACACACTTTTGCTCATTGGGTGAAAGTACTCAGTGTGTTAGAGAGAGAGAATGTGCAGCATTGTTCATGATGGTACTATATAACTTTTGTTTTAATTCTGTCCTTTGGTACTCCAGAGAGTCCAGAGTGTGTCACATAACTGAGTCTGCCCTTTTAATTAGCTTGTTCATTTTGTGGGCAAAGATAATCACACTAGATATCACAGAGTTGTGGACAATGTGAAGGATGTCACTACCCACATTAAGGAAACACAGTCTCCTAAGAAAAAAGAGTCTGCTTTGCCCTTTCTTATATGAAGTAGTTCCTCTGTGTTACAAAATCAGTCCAACCTGTGTCTGAATAGTAACTGGACATGGAGGCTGTTTGGTGCAGAAGAAGTCAATAACCAGTTCCTTGGTTTTAATGATGTTTAGTTGCAGACAATTCTTTCTGCACCAAGAAACAAAGTTCTCCACCTGACTCCTATACTCTGCCTCATGCTCCTAATCTATACACCCTATAAGTGTAGAGTCGGATAGTAATTTATCCTGGGCACCATAGGCTCACCCACCTGCATATCTCTGAGCTTACCCCTTAACTGTCTGCAGGGGTACAGGCAAGCAAGCATTTCATTGTACAAGGTACTTGTACTTGTACACATGACAATAAAGAATTTAATTGAATCAACAGACATGGCTGGATGGTATTGAAGGCACTGGAGAAATCAAAAAACATAATCCTCACAGTGCTACCAGCTTTGTCCAAGTGAGAATAAGCCTTGTGGAGCAGATAGATAATTGCATCCTCCACTCCTATCTTTGCCCGATAGGTAAACTGCAGTGGGTCCAGATGGTCTACCATAAGAGGACTCCTATAGTCCTGAACCAGCCCCTCAGAGGTCTTCATGATGTGAGACACAAGTGCCACAGGTCTGTAGTCATTGGATGAAGAGGTGCCTGCCTTCTTTGGAATAGGAACAATGAAGGATGTTTCCTACAAAGGCAACACTTCCTTGACCTTTTGGGATAGACTGAACAGATAACAGAGATAAAAGGACAAAGTTAGTCAGCACTGGCCTTAAGAACTTAAGGACTGACTACATCTGGTCATGCTGCTTTTCCTGCTAGTAGCTTCCTCAGATGTCTCCTTACTTGTTCTCCAGTTATTGGCAGCCCATACTGATGGTCAGAGGTGGACTCTTCAATGGCCATTCCAATTGACATGGTAGGAGTTGTTGATGTAGTAGGGATGGTGTAGAGAGAATGGTCACTGGGAGAAGCTGGCGGTGGAAGTCTAATAAATTAAGTCTAGAAGTAAATTCTGTTTGAGTACATTCTTTACATACTGGCTTCTCATCCAAGGTTATTTTTTGTCTTGTACCATGATGCCTCCCTCAACTTTGTAATAGTTTGTAGAAATAAGTTGATGAAATATTCTGTTTATCCATCCATCTTCCAAATGCATATATCCAACCGAATAATTTGGAAGCTGTAGTTTATTCCAGCAAGCATCAGGCACAAGGCTGGAACAGACTTCATACAAGGTATCAGCCCATCATGGGTTGAACATACACAAACACACACTAGGGCCAGTTTAACATCCCCAATCCACATATCCATTTTATATACAGTATAAACCTAATATATAACTTTTTTACCTAAGCCCATGTCCAGATTGTATTGGAAGGACAATGATGAATTTATTTAAAATTTTTTAATGTACTCTTTTTTGCATGCTTATGTATATTGTTATTTTGGTGGCACAGGAGCTTGTGCTTCTGCCTAAAAGCTCCAGAACTCTAGACTGGTACCTCTCAAAAGGAGGATTCCTGCTTTGCAAACCAAACGTGTTTGGGTTGGCTGTGTATCCTACACCTCAAAACTGGACATGCTGAATAGAGATGCTGGATATATGGAACAATTTATTATTGTAACAAAGTTCTTTCATCACTATTTAAGTGAACTTTATAGGAAACATCTACCTGAAATGTTTTCTTCATATGATCCATTATCCAACCCACTATATCCTAACATAGGAGCCAATAGGGGCCAACACAGGGTGCAAGGCAGGAACAAATCCCGGGCAGGGCACCAACCCAACGCAGGGCACACACACCAAGCATACACTAGGGACAATTTGGGATCGCCAATGCACCTAACCTGCATGTCTTTGGACTGTGGGAGGAAACCGGAGCACCCGGAGGAAACCCATGCAGACACGGGAAGAACATGCAAACTCCACACAGGGATGACCCGGGAAGTGAACCCAGGTCTCATTACTGTGAGGCAGCAGTGCTATCACTGCGCCACCATGCTGCCCTCTTCATATGATAAAACTGAAAATATTTTAAAGTAACTCTATACAGGATTGGTGAAATAGTACAATATTTTATGAACCAAAACATTACCTTTTGTTTTTTGATAAGAAACAATGCAAATTCATCCATTATCCAACCCGCCATATCCTAACTACAGGGTCACAGGGGTCTGCTGGAGCCAATCCCAGCCAACAAAGGGCGCAAGGCAGGAAACAAACCCACGCAGGGAGCACCTGGGAAGCGAACCCAGGTCTCCTAATTGTGAGGCAGCAGTGCTACCGCTGCACCACCCACAATGCAAATTCTCAAACATCTATTTGTTTTATGAAACCTTTAATCCAATACAGAGTTTCCTCCCACAATTCAAAGATTGGTTGGGTGAATTGGCAATACTAGAACATCTTCTGTTGTGTGTGTGTGTTTATGAGTGTTCACACTGCTATGGGCTAGCGCCCTGTCTAGAGACTACGCCTGTTGCTTGTTAAGATAGACTTCAACTTCCCCCTGCCCTTGATAAGTCGGTTTAAAGGCTGAATGGATCAACAAATACTATAATCTGTACTGGCCAAAGAAACTTTCACTTGCATGTTGCCAGTCAGAGAAACACTCTTCAAGTACTGCTTAAGTTCAGTGCTTCAGATTTACCTTGAGAAAAAAGTTATTTCAACTTGAATATCCTTCATTTTCCTGTTTTGCATGCACTAAAGATGCTGCTGGCAAAGCAGATTGTCAGTAGTCAGTACAAGCGATTGAAATGGTAATGAATGGGTCTGCCTGCCTGTACAAACAGTAGTGTGGTGGTCTAAGCAAATCTGCATCACATGTCATATATACTCTTGTTGCAAAATATTTACAAACTACAATGTAATATCTGTCTCTTTGAAGCAATAACAGAAAACTCTCCAACTTTCAAATCCGTTAACAAAGTTGCACCCGAATTTTACACTATGCATACATTTTCTATATTAAAATAAGAAAGTGCTTATTTTACCACAATTAAAATACTTAGACAAACAAAACACAACATTTTATGTCATTTAGATGGTATCTTCTATATTATAATCAGATTTAGACAACCTAGAGGCATCCTCTTTGAGTTATGTGGTAAATTGGAGTCTTTATTACAGAGACCTTCACGCAACAACAACAACAACATTTATTTATATAGCACATTTTCATACAAAAAAGTAGCTCAAACAGCTTTACATAGTGAAGAAAAGAAAAATAAAGGACAAAATAAGAAATTAAAATAAGACAACATTAGTTAACATAGAATAAGAGTAAGGTCCGATGGCCAGGGAGGACAGAAAAAACAACAAACACATGAACTAATTTCTCCGCATCTTTCAATGATATAAGAGATCTAACTTTTGCTATGTTTCTTAAGTGAAAAAATGCTGTCCTAGTGATCTGATTAATATGCGATTTAAAATTCAGATTACAGTCAACAGTTACCCCTAAGCTTTTTACCTCCATCTTGACTTTTAATCCTAATGTATCAAGTTTATTTCTAATAGCCTAATTGTATCCATTATTGCCAATCACTAAAATTTCAGTTTTCTCTTTATTTAGCTTGAGAAAGTTACTATTCATCCATTCAGAAATACAAGTAAGACATTGTGTTAGTGAATCAAGAGAATCGGGGTCATCAGGTGCTATTGATATCGCAGAAATCACCTTATTCCTGTTCCATTACAGGTTTAGAAAATAAATGGATGAATTGGATAATGGATGGATAGGCATCAGAATGTGACTAACACGTCATTGAAATATGCAATAAAAAGAGATCCTCTGCTCACTTCATTGTCCTGCCACCTAAAATGACAACACCAAAAATGTTAGGACTCATGGATGGTTGAAGCCTTCTACAACTTTAAGTTGACTTCAATGCCAAGTCTGTGTTTTATAAATCCTGTCTTTTGCATAAGTATAGGCTTATGCACGTTTTTGAGCATAAGCATGTTTTATACATGAGGACCAGGGAAACGAAGCTGAAAAATCTTTGTAAAAATGTGAAGGGGTTAAAAGCCAAAGGGCTCACAAAAAATCAAAAAACTAAATTGCTAATGAAAATCGTTGTACGTGAACTGACAGTCAAAGATTAAGGAACACTCAAGGAGCAACTATTGCTAACAAACTTTTTTTTTTTCTTTTTTAATCCAAAAATTAGGACAATGCAACTTGATTGTGGGTATCTTTAAGTAGTCTCCAGAAAATGAAGTCATATGTTATTGACCCAGTAATCATATGACCATCACGCCACATTGTTGCTGAAAACAAAATTGCCACTGCTGTCTGAAGAAATTCAAAATGACAGCAACTACAATCAAAACAGAAAAAATAAAATGGGGGCAAAAACATGCAATAAGCATAACAATAAAATATTTTGATAATAATAAAACAAAAGCCAAATTAACAAGTGTTCAGAATATTATTGCACAAGTTCTAAAACACTATATTCATGACACTATCAGTGCAGAATTTTATTAAAGTCATCTTCAAAATAGGTCAAAATTTAATTTTTTACCATTTTGATTTTTATTAATAGTAAAATAGTTTAATCTTTGTATACATCATCAAAGAAATGTGCTATTTAAATAAACGTATTATTAAATTAGTCACACATGACCCAAGCCAAATAAATGAGTTAATGTCATTCTAAATGTAGGTGGCATCCTGCAGATGTAAAGGTAATCTGATGTTATCTTGTATTAATAGTAATTCATCATTGATCAACCCATTTTTTGGAATTGTACAAGTATGCAAGGATTGATGTTACTCAAAGCTAGAGAGATGTCTTTCTCACAGCTCAGATCTCTTTTTATTCTGTGCACATTGATGAAAACAGAAATAACTCTCACTGTTTATTCAGAACAACAGCTGACTTGACCAAAAAGAAATTGGACTTGTCAGCTACAGTTCACTTTAACATTAATGGTAACTACTTCTTAGATTACTTCAGTAATAAATTAGATAATATAACATTGCAGATTGAACAATCAGCTTTGAGATCTCTTGGTAATAGCCATCAACACACTGCCCCTTGTGAACACTCTTTTAATAAGTTTTAATTATTAACAGAATGGGAAATTTGAAATCTAACAGAAAACAAAGAAGCTGTCTTTTAGATTAAATTCTAACAAGACTGCTAATGAATCCACCAGCAATTCTTACTGAGGTAATCCATAATATAATTAATTCCTTTAATTGTAGCTATTGTTTCAAAGTTCTCCATCCTTTTCCTGATGAAACCCTGCTCCGTTTTGTTAAAAACCCTATTGTCCTCATTCTACTATATCCCATTGCTTCATTGAGCAAACTGGAAGTATGAAAACTCCCTTTCATTAAAGTATGAGACAGTATGTGTGTGTAGATGTGAGTGTGTTTGTAAATAATTTAATATTTTTATTAGATTTCGTGGGTCTGCATTATTTTTCCCTCCAGGTACTCTGGTTCTCCTGCCATATCTCCAAGGACTTGCATGTTAGGCTGATTGGCAATTCTAAATTTGCCCTCTGTGTGAGGGTTCATGTGTGTGAGACTGGGTTCTGGGGCCCCGTATAGGACTAGTTTCTGCATTACACACAGTGCTACTAGGATCAGCTCTGACCCTCAGTAACCCTGGATTTAATTACAGGTAAACAGATTTGAGAATATTATATTTTGAGTGGGTATTTTGCAGTTACTTATACAATACTGTTACCTGTAAAGTGTGACATCTTAAATTGTAGCTTTAAAAACTGTCTTAAATTAGTGGTATTATTTTTAAACAGATATCTAGAAATTACAAGAGCATAGTATCAAATATTTACCTTCCCCATGTAATTTCAATTTTATGACGATTCCTCTCTACTGAAGATACTGCAAAACATACTGCAAAACATACTGTAAATTGTGGGAGTATAATACAGAATTGCACTATTGTATGCTTTATTTTCATCCATTTTTTGAATCTACATAAGGACTGCAAAGAGCTGAAGCCTATCCCAGCATTAAATGATATGAAACATGTGAAAGAGAAAACCAAGCAGACAAACGAACATATGAGACCTCCATTCAGATACTGACTGAATTGGGATTCAAGCTATTAGGAACTGTGCGAAAGCAGCTTTAACTGCTGAGCCACCATTATGCCTGTTTCACTTTAAAACATTTCAATTTTTTTTTTTGTTTCAGTATTCCATCTATCCACAAATCAGTATTAAGGATCAGAAACGATTTGCAAATTTCTTAGTTTTTCATTGTTTCAATTTATCCTTAGAGTTGTACTGCTTATACTTGTGAACATACTGTGTGATTACAAGAAATGGGCTACTAAGTCTACTAAGGTTAAGGTTAACAGCAGTAATGGATGCAACATTAAATAAGGCTGAAGTTAAATATTTACCATCTTACTAGACCTCCTTGTTTGTCTGTTCAATAAAAATAACAAAAAAATAATAATTATAAAAATTTCCCATGCTCAAGGTGCTTCACAGAATCTCAGAAAGAACAGCATGATATATTTAACATTGGATTCAAATGTTTTCTGTATAGAACACTAAAACAGATAAATACAGGATATACAAAGCATTAAACAGAATAAAAGACAATAAACCAGAGTAAACTACTAAATTTAGTACTAGAAGAAGAGACTGAACAAATATCGTAATTTGTGATATAATACACACACAAATTATGGAAAGAGAGATAAATTGAAAAAAGAGGCAGAATGTCAGGTTAAGTTAAAAGCCTTCCTAGGTGGAGTGGTGGCTCAGAGGCTAGGGATCTGTGAATCCCATAAACGGCAGAAGAGACTCCACTCTGTTGGGCCTCTGAACAAGGAACCTGTAATTGCTTCACCCTGGTTATGACATTAATCTGCAATCAGGCCCTCCAACTTCCAGGGAAAACGTGGGGATTGGTGGCAGGACTGGCACTCCAGCCACTGTAAAAAAAACCTCACACTGTTCAGTGTGGTGCTGAGGTGTCACTCGTTGCACTCGGATCTCAATCTGGGTGGTTTGCCATGTGGTGGGTGTGGCATCGCACTGTACTCAGCGCATTCTCCTAACCTCTCTTCTCTCTCTTTCTGAACAGATGAATTTTAAGTTGTTTTTTAAAGGAATGAATTGAGACAGGGTGGTGTAGTGGTAGCGCAGCTGCCTCGCAGTAAGGAGACCTGGGGTCGCTTCCCGGGTCCTCCCTGCGTGGAGTTTGCATGTTCTCCCCGTGACTGCGTGAGTTTCCTCCCACAGTCCAAAGACATGCAGGTTAGATACATTTGCGATCCTAAATTGTCCCTAGTGTGTGCTTGGTGTGTTGGTGTGTGTGTACCCTTCCTTGCACCCTGTGTTGGCTGGGATTGGTTCCAGCAGACCCCCATGACCCTGTGTTAGGATATAGCAGTTGGAAAATGACGGACTGACTGACTGACTGAATTGAGTCAGCTGATCGAATTAATTTAGAAAGGTCATTACAAAGTCTGGGTGCTATACAGCTGAAGTCACTGGTCACCCATAGAGTACAGGTTAGTGTGGGGCACAACAAAATTGCCAGAATCAGGGGACCTTATTGGGTGAACAGGAGCATAGTGATGGAGAAGGTCACTGATGTATTCCGGTGCAAGGTCATTTACAGCTTTGTAGGTTATTGATAGAATTTTATATGTAATCCTGTAAGACACATGGAGCCGGTGCAGGCAAAGCAGGATGGGTGTTATGTGCTCGCTGTTGCTAGTCTGTGTAAGGACTATTGCAGCAGAGTTTTGAATCAACTGGAGCTGTAATATGAGGTTAGAAGTGGCACCTGCAAGTAGGGAGTAACAATAACTGATGCAGAATATGATAAAAGCATGGAAAAGTTTCTCAGCATTAGAAAAGGAGTGAATTCAGTTTAATACAGGATATTTTATGGAGGTGGAAGTAAGAAGGTTTCTTAATGTGGTATATGTTGGTAGAATAAGAAAGGGAGGAATTCCTTTGCATTAGAAGAAGTTCTAATGAGATCATCATCAAGAATGATTGAAAAGGAGCTCATTTTCTTAAGTTGTGCTTTAGTGCCGATTTGTAGTAGTTCAGTTTTGTTGCAGTTTAATTTTAAAGAGTTCTGCTCCATCCAGGTTTTAACTTCAGTGAGGCAAGTTGTGAGCTGAGAAAGCTCTGATGAAGTTTCACTTTGAACATTGAAATAGAGTTGTGCACCATCTGCATAAAAAGGATAATCCATCCAAAGCTATGAATAACATGGCCAAGGGGAAGCATATAGATAAAAAGAGCAAAGGGTAAAAGACAAAGCCCTGAAGAGCTCCTTGTGTGACTGGTACTGAGGTGGATCTGGTGTTGCCAAGACTAACAAACTCTTGCCTATTAACAGTAGAATTACCAGAGCCTATGAGAAAACTTGTAAGTCTGGCCCACCTTAAATCTGTTTGCACCTCTCCGTCTGCGCCTTTTGTCCTGTAAATGTGCCGATTAAGACAAGCAGCAAGGAGCCTGCTATTCCATTCCCTCACCGTCGCAGAACGTGCACAAAGTTCTCCCAGCTCATGCCTTGATTGATTATCTGGGAGTGAAGTGCTGAAGTTTTAGAGTGGAAATAATAGATCGTTATTTGGAACACATGCATTTCATGTGTGTTCCGTTTCTACAGTAATCTGTGTAAACACATTGTTAAAACAGAAACTTTTTCATATTTTAGTAATAAATGTTACAAAATGTAGGCATAAAGTATAGAATGTGTGAAGCCTGAAGTCCAAAGATCAAATAAACACTTTCACAAAAGTTTCAAGGACAATACAACAGCCGTCCCCCGGCTCTCCTGATCTGACTCTAAGTAACAGCGCCAGCATAAATTCACACCCTATCTGAAGCTGTTTGTTTTCAAATAATATTGCATTAGTGCGATGATGTTTTCTGATTGGTACTATTCAGGTCATAAAATGATTTCTTCAAATGGTGTGTAATAGAAACTACAGCACAGAGAGAAATGTGCGCATTGCAACAGGTACACATGTTGTAAATGTAGGAAGGACAGTTCTTGCGTGTGTGTAAACAGTTAACATTTGAATCTGATGATTTCATATGGCGCTGAACTGACCTCTGTACTATTCTTTCCTCTGCGTGTCCTGGAGTACAAAAGAAACAGCATACAGCAACATGTGGGGACTGGCAAGATCAGGGGGAAAAAAAAACACGCGGTCAGTGATTACTCCCGCAAGATGTTATGCAAATGAATATCAATAATATGAATAATGTTGCATCCGTGCCACGATGTTTTCCAAAATGTACTATACAGGTCATAAAATGAGTTATTCCAAATACCATATACAGTAATCCCTCACTATATCGCGCTTCGCCTTTCGCGGCTTCACTCCATCGCGGATTTTATATGTAAGCATATTTAAATATATATCGCGGATTTTTCGCTGCTTCGCGGGTTTCTGCGGACAATGGGTCTTTTAATTTCTGGTACATGCTTCCTCAGTTGGTTTGCCCAGTTGATTTCATACAAGGGACGCTATTGGCAGATGGCTGAGAAGCTACCCAGCTTACATTTCTCTTTCTGTTGCGCTGACTTTCTCTGATCCTGATGTAGGGGGATTGAGCAGGGGGGCTGTTCGCACACCTAGACGATACGGACGCTAGTCTAAAAATGCTGAAAGATTATCTTCACGTTGCTATCTTTTGTGCAGCTGCTTCCTGAAACGACATGCTGCACCGTGCTTCGCATACTTAAAAGTTCAAAGGGCACGTATTGATTTTTGCTTGCTTGTTTTTCTCTGTCTCTCTCTCTCTTTCTGTTCTCTTGACGGAGGGGGTGTGAGCTGCCGCCTTCAACAGCTTTGTGCCGCGGTGCTTTGCATACTTAAAAGCCAAACAGCCCTATTGATTTTCCTCTACCTTTATGACAGTCTCTGCTCCTGACTCCTTTGAAGAGGAAGATATGTTTGCATTCTTTTAATTGTGAGACGGAACTGTCATCTCTGTCTTGTCATGGAGCACAGTTTAAACTTTTGAAAAAGAAACAAATGTTTGTTTGCAGTGTTTGAATAACGTTCCTGTCTCTCTACAACCTCCTGTCTTTCTGCGCAAATCTGTGACCCAAGCATGACAATATAAAAATAACCATATAAACATATGGTTTCTACTTTGTGGATTTTCTTATTTCGCGGGTGGCTCTGGAACGCAACCCCCGCGATGGAGGAGGGATTACTGTATACCTATGTCTTTTATCCATCCAGATCATAGAATGTCCAGTTCCATTGCCTCAAAACACCACTCACATCTACAGTTATTCCCAGTTTCAGAGAAAAAGTAATAGCGTCAGATCCCTGAGTTTGCGGTAGTATGCATCAAGGTCGTGACTGAGAGAATAAAAGTGAAAAAAAAGGGTAACTTTTACAAGTCCTATAAATGTACAGCAGCTGTTACAGACACAAACCAAATGTATATGTGTACTGTATAATATTAACAATAAGAGCAGCTCACTACTGAAAACGGCAAATATAGGAGGCAGCCGGGATCGAACTGGGGACTCTTGATTACAAGTCAGCAAATGTTACCGCTACGCCACGGAAGCTGTTGTATTGTCCTTGAACCTTTTGTAAAAGTGTTTATTTGATTTGTGGACTTCAGGCTTCACACATTCTATAGTTTATGCGTACATTTTGCAACATTTAGTACTAAAATATGAAAAAGTTTCTGTTTTAACAATGTGTTTATGCAGATTACTGTAGAAACTGAACACACATGAAATGCATGTGTTCCAAATAACAATCTATTATTTCCACTCTAAATCTCCAGCACTTCACTCACAGATAATCAATCAAAGCTGGGAAAACTTTGTGAACGTTTTGCGATGGTGGGGGGATGGAATAGCAGGCTGCTTGCTGCTTGTCTTATTCGGCACATTTACAGGGCAAAAGACGCTGACGGAGAGGTGCGCACGGATTTAAGGTGGGCCAGATTTACGAGTTTTCTCGTAGGCTCTGGTAATTCTAGTGTTAATGAGATAGGACTGAAACCACTGGAGGGCAGTGCCAGAGATTCCCATAATGTTCTCCATTCTGGACAGAACACTGTCATATGTGACATTGTCAAATGCTGCACTGAGGTCTAACAGGATTAATATGCTGGTTTGTCCAGAGTCTGCTGCCATAAGTAAATCATTAGTTACCAGAAGCAGAGCAATTTCACAGTTGGACTGAAAGGGTTCAATCAGTTTATTTGAAGTTAAGTAATTGGTGAGTCGGAAGGCTAGAACACTCTCAAGAACTTTTGACAGAAAAGATAAGTGAGAAATAGATTGAAAATTGTTAAGATTGTCAGCATCCAGACCAGACATTTGTGAATCAACCATCTGTGAATAAGCCAGGTGAATCAACTTTGTCTGTGCTTGAAGAGGATCAACTGCTTGAGGTTGCAAATGATGGCGGTCTTAAAAGTTTGTTTGAGACGACTTCAAATCTCCATATGTTTTGTATTAAAGTCAAGGCGGAATATCCTGAGGTTGCCACAAAAGCACTGAAAAGTCTGCTTCCATTTCCAACATCCCATCTTTGTGAGGCAGTGTTTTCTGCAGTGACAGCAACCAAAACAAGATTACGGAGTAGACTGAACATAAGCAACACACTTCGTGTGTCACTGTCTTCCATCGTCCCCAAATGGGATCATCTGGTTGCAGGAACACAAGCTCAGGGCTTCCACTGATTCTGCATTATGGTAAGTTGTATAATTTCTATTACGATATTATAACTTAATAATAATAGAAATGTAATGTAAATTGTGTGCTGCTCTTATTGTTACTATTGTACAATAAAAAAAATACATTTGATTTGAGTCTGCAACAGCCGGTGTAAATTTGTGGTGCTTGTAAAGGTTAGTGTTTTTTTTTTAATCAATTTTATTCTCTCATGGCAGCATGGTGGTGCAGTGGTAGTGCCAGGGTTCGCTTCCCGGGTCCTCCCTGCGTGGAGTTTGCATGTTCTCCCCATGTCTACGTGGGTTTCCTCCGGGTGCTCCTGTTTCCTCCCACAGTCCAAAGACATGTAGGTTAGGTGGATTGGCGATTCTACATTGGCCCTAGTGTGTGCTTGGTGTGTCCTGTGGTGGGCTGGCACCCTGCTCGGGATTGGTTCCTGCCTTGCGCCCTGTGTTGGATGGGATTGGCTCCAGCAGACCCCCATGAACCTGTGTTTGGATTCAAAGTCCTGTTTGTGATTATGTTTTGTGATGATCTTTATATAAAAACATTTATATGTCACTTATATAAAAGCCAGTTTGAATGTTATTTGCTTTATTTACATACAGTGGAACCTCGGGTCACCAACGTCTCGGACCACGTACGAATCGGGTTATGACCAAAAAGTTCACCAAACTTTTGCATCTGTTCACGACCACACATTCAGTATACGAACAAACCAGTTTCCCTTTCGGTTTGTGTGCACCGATGATTTCCGCACGTGTTCAGTCTATCCCTGTGCATTCCCTGTGCAGCGAGTGAGAGAGAGAGCACGAGAGAGTGCGAGCGAGAGAGAGAGAGAGAGAGTACGAGAGAGAGAGAACGCGAGCGAGAGCGTGAGAGCGCGAGCGAGAGAGAGAGCACGAGCAAGCGTATATATATTTACATACAGCTTGTACAGTCCGGAACGGATTAATTGTATTTACATACAATCCTATGGGGGAAATTACTTCGGGTCATGACCAAATCGGGTTGCGACCAGAGTTTTGAAATGAATTACGGTCCTGACCCAAGGTTCCACTGTGTCTTTCTATAGTGTAAAGTCACAAGTAAACTGAAGAGCATCCTCTCTTTGATCGACACGGGCATGCTCACAAAGTACATGTGTACTGAATTGACTTTAGCTGCAGGAGGCAGCTCCATGCAACTGTTGTTACAGTTCTGCCTTTGCCCAGAAGTTTTATGACCTTAGTCTCAGAAAGTCTTTCTCCCGTGAGGCAACTGGGATCTTTTCCTGAATAAGATCAAACACAGTTGCATAGGGTGCGACAGGAGTTTTCTTCCTTGGAAATCCAAACCATATCAACACACCTCCACTGCCTGGCGATGACCCTACTGTGGCAGATGATTCGAATTAGCTTCCAGAGAAGTCAGAGTAACTCTGGGCAGCATTTACAAACCGTTGTAATGAACACCGCTTGGTCCTGGGACTCAGGAGGCTCTAGCTGCTTTCACCACCTCCTGCACCTCTTTCAGGCTTGGCTCCCTCATGTCAAAGATGGCTGTTTGATCAATGATGACTTTCTGATTTGCCAAATCCTGGTCTCTCATAGAATCATGCAGGATGGCATGGAGGAACTGGTCTACTTCCTCCTTAGAGCATGTGAGGTGCCAAGCAACTCTCTTGTGAAACCCATGAGACTGGCTACAAAAGCAGCCCACTTCCTGGCTCTCTCTCTGACCCTTCTCCTGTGCCACTCTGCTCTCTGCAGGGTCATGAACTTCCTCCTTAGGATATTCTGGAGCTCCGCTGTACTGCTTTGTAAGGGCCTGGGGTTCTTGTTGCAGCTGGGGGATCTTTCGTGCTCTACGATGCATGATAAAGGGTGCTTTGCCAGTCTCCTCCTTCTCCAAACCAAATCGCTCCATAGCTCACAATAATTGCAAACATGGCTTGCAGGAGACTGTCAGCATCCCCCATTCCACATGTTTGTTATTATCCAGGCCATATCCTCCCCAAATTAGTGCCACTCTCACTGCCTGCCTGCTGGGGGCCATTGTCTTTTGGACTATTTCACCCGGTGATGGAGCTTCAGATACTTGGAGGTGCTGGGCTCTGTAGTGTGATTCTGGGCTGGGCTCCTCCTGCGTCAGACCCTGTACGCTGCACTGTAGGCTCCTGCACTGAGCACTTCATCTTGGACTGATGTATTTTAAAACTGCTCTGGCTCTTGCAGGTCTTGCCGCAGAGGCATCTCATAACTGTACTTCCATTTGAGTTCGTTGTCATCCTTAAGTCTGTCCTTGTGGGGTTCTCATTCTCTCTCCTTCTTGGGCTCTCCTAGAAGTATGTGCTTGAAAGTGGTTCCATGACTTGTTGTGGGTTCTTCCTCTCAAAAAGATGCAGTTCGGGCTGTTAACTCTCCTTGTCTCTGTTGCTGTGTTTCCAAGCTGTCAACTGTCTTTCCAGTAGAAACCAAACTGTTCTTGGTTGTCAACCAGACTGTTCCTGGTAGTCACTGGTGTAACCAGACTAAACAGGTGAAAGATACATCCTACGGATGCACTGGGGCACATCATCAGTGATAGAGTTCGTTCAGCCAACAAATTATTTTGCAGAAGTGTGTCAAGAAACACTCCTACTGCTCCTTCATATCTACGTGAACATACCTTTATAATGTGACCATTTTCTTATTATTAGTCAGGTTAGTTTTGTAAATCTTGTGTGTATTTGAGTAGAGTTGTTGTTTCTTTGATCTATTTCTTCAGCATCTACAAAAACCGAAATTTCCCTCTTGTAATAAATAAAATGCTATCTATCTAGATAGACACTTTCAACTGTTAGGACAACTGTTGTAAGCTTATAGACACTTTGTGGTGTATATTCTTGAGAATGTTCATCCTGTTGTAGTTTTCTTGTCTTGCACAGATTGGTGGCCTTTACTATAATCAAATAATTATGTCTGTAATAACAAAAATTTCCAGTGAGTGATTTGTATTTGGTCTGTATTATGTCTATTTTTTGTATTTTGATATTTGCAATATTCTTTGTGAAATTAAATGTATTAAATAGGAGATAAGGAAACTGCCTTGTAGTTTGAAAAATATGTGTTGAGAGCATAGTTCAGTTACCATTGAAATTAAAAAAATATATTTAAATAGGCAATGTGTGTATATTGTGACTATTTCACATTGTACCTTTGCTTAAATTTCAGAAGAACTCAAATTAAATATGAATTCAACAATTCTAATAACAATCATTTCATTTCAACAAGGGAAGAGGCAACAAAGCAAATTGTTTTAGCACAGGACAGTCTATTCACTCCCTAACAAAGTTTCCTCATACTTCAACACTACCCACCGGTACAATGTAATCCCCTTCTGGTCTTCAGGCTCAGATATGTGTGTTGGTTTAGTTTTGGCAATGACACATGATGGACCTGAAAGCAGGTCCTGAAACAGAAAGAAAATTGTGCAGGAAAAAAAGTGTTGCATGATGTTATACAGGAGGAGCGTAAAACAATACACTTAGCCCCTAGGGTTACTTGACTATGTCACCTGGTGTGAAAATGGCAATAGGACTCTACCCAAGCCCTTGTTCTGCCACATTATGCTGGTATGGTGAAGCCCCAAACACACAGGAAAAGTTTGCAAACACACATAAGTTTATTTCATTAGGCCCCAGATACAAACATACAAAAAATAAAGTTATTGTAGTTCCAGACTGCTGGTTGGTGCAGCCCCAAACACTCTTCACCTACTATTTCCAGTGCATAAGTGGACAGTTGGACTTAAAACAAACTCTCCCAGTAAAATAGGAACATTACAATTAAAGTGTCAAACCAGACAGGCCAAATTAGTGATTTCTATATAGTTAAACCAATACAAGCTTCTCCCATTCAACTATTCACTTCAACCAGAAAAGAGCACAGCAATAGATACATAAAATCAAAAGTGAAGGGACAAAGAAAAAAAATGTAAAAAATTAATAAGCACAAACCAAACATGTACCCAACACAAAATACTTGTTAGCATGTCAACACGGGTTTTACCTTTCTTCAATTATATCTATAAAGAGGAAAGTCAAAGTCCATTAGCTTTTTGGAAGTTTACAACTCTCCACTGGAAACCCAATACACTATGGCAAGGAAAAAAAAAGCAGAAAACTTATTTTGATGCAGGAGAAGGGCCCAGTTACTCCCACCAATTCATCTTTAAGCCTCCACACACTGAAAAAAACATCTGTTCAACTTGCAAGGCTGAGAGTTGTAACGTTGGATGCCATCCAGTCTCAATGAAACAACTGCTTTCCTTATTTCTTAGTTCACACCCTTATCTGCACCGCTTCCAATTTATTTGCAGCACGCAAAAAGTAAACTTGCTTCTCCGTGCTCCCTGTCCAGGTCATGACAACTCCTCCAGAAATCATGCTGCTTCCCTACTCTTGTCCTCCTAAAATACCTAAAATTAAGCTTAAACACAATCACAGAATGCACAGCCCACCCACCCTTATTATCCAATGAATTTCTGTGTTTCAGATTAAAACATAAATGCCCCAATTGCCCAAAGGCAATAATCATCCAGACTAATTAATAGAATATTAAACACTCTAAAAAAGGCTGAAAGCATTTGTGGTGTAGTGGGTCCACAGCTCATATCAAAAGGCCACTTTTTAAAATAAATAATCACCTCACTCGCAGCTTAGCGAGGGGGCATGTTATGTGTGGCGGATCGGTTCCCGGGGAATTCGTGATGCGGGCGAACCTCGCTTAAATGCACAGGTGAGGAGTCGACCACATCCATACTTGTTCCCAGGAGCTGCTGATTGCCACAAGGTTAACGAGGTTAAGGAGGAGATGGCGGCAGGAAGCAGGGAGAGGATAGCAATAGCTGGTGCGCGCGCACAAGAGAGAGTGAGAGAGAGAGAGCGCAAGCGAGCGAGAGCTGGCTCGATGGAGCAGAGGCAGCTGGAAGGAGAACCCCAAGAAACAGTGTTAGGCCGACACTAGTTGGGGCTGAAGGAAGCGGTCGCTCCAGCTGAACGATCAAGGAGCTGGAGTGACCGGTGATGAAAATGACTGGCCGTCGAAAGGCAGCGGCAGTCGTTAATGCTTTGAGCTGGTTGAGCCCCAGCGTGAGCGCCCTGGCCACTGGGGAATGAACCCAAGTTTCAGTCCGGATGGAGCCCAACGTAGCCAGGGGTTGGAGGGCTACTGGACCTGTATTGAGGGAGCTGCATTTTGCCGGTTGGGCGACTCCCTGTTGTGGGGCCTATTAGGGGAGAAGCAGGAGAGTTGCCAGTGTTAGAGAAGTCGCACCATGCTTCGGATTTTTTAAAGAGACTGGCTTCATGCCATTGTTTTAGCCTCGTTATTTTAAAGGATTGTTTTTTTTTCTATTGTGTTTTTTTAACCTCCATTCATCACTCATTTTTATGGATTATTTATTTATTGAAGATTTTTGAGAGACACTGCAGTTTATTTATTTGGACAATGTTTTTTTGTTTGTTGATTTTAAATAAAATCACATGGCACTTTTGCACCATTCCCTTGCTCCATTTGTTGTGCCTCACTGCCTAGCTCATCGGTGACATTGCCGACGGTGTCGGGTTCAGAGCTCCCAGAAGGAAGATGGAGTGGAACCTGCATCATCACAGCATTACTTAGAGTCACTATCAATATGTCTGAAATAAGTAAAATGATTATTTTAACTCATTTAACCAGTTCTTCCTTGTGACAAAAGCAGAGCACAAACCTCTCTAGCTATTATGGTGTGAAGGATCACTTTATGGTTTTCAGCATCCATAGCTGCAAACACTGAAATTGAGACTGATTTATCACAAGTTTACTTTCTTCTAACTAAACCATCATCACTAGCAGTGCATGTTGCTTCTTTAAATGATGTTGCTGCTGCCCCAGGGTTTATTGTCTTCATCATGTCCACCTCAGTAATCTCCCATTAAGTCTTCTTATGGTTGTCCTCCCTCCAAAATATATACTACTTTCAGCAGGTGAACCCCTTTTCATTGGTCACTTTCTTTCCCTGATCTCGCTCATTAAAACTCATCAAAATGCATTTTCTCTCTGAATCTAGACAAATAATCCAATATGGTGAATCATTCAGTGACACATAGCATTCAAATATGGCACACTCCTTCAGAGGTGAAGATTTCTACATGGTAATTGTAGCCTTTTACACATGTAAAAGTACAGTAGTTGGGTAGTTTTTTCTGCTTGGTTCATTTCCTATTGGAGTACAGAGCCTGTTTTCTCTATTATTATATCAGTTTTTCTCAAATTACAAACAGTTTCACGGTTTTTGTCAGCTCAATAGATGGTTTTAAATTGTCCAGGCATGTGTTTTTATTTGTTCTGCCATGGGTTCCTACCTTACACCAATATGACCTATTCTCTCCACTAGCCTGAAGTGGATATGGTGGCTTTTTTTAATAGGTATACTTTTTGAAAGATACATATATATGTTTTTCAGCAAAAGGTATATAATGGAAAAACATTTATGTGCTCCAGATTTCACCGTTCCTTAAGAATTTACAATAAACAAACACTGACAGTTCCATGGTCATTAATTGCTACTCTGCTTTTGAGTGGGCTAAACTTATCTTCAGTGTTTTCCATTAGCATAGCTATGGCCTAATTTTTCAAATAGTTTTAGAAACAGCTGCATTTTCTTCAGTCTTAGCATTTCCATGGAAAGAGTCCCATTTCTTTTAATTTATTTTACCCTCAAGGTAAGTAACCTGGCTACAGAAAAATGGAAACAGCTTTTCCTGAATATATTATATGTTCTTGTAGCCTAGCTACCACTTTATCTCTACATGTCTGTGGCAGAAATTGGAATTTTTTGCACTCTCAGCAAATTCAACATGCAACATTTTCTCCTGTTTAGTAGGCCATTTGCAAGAATGTTGAACAGATGTTGTTTACAGCTTATAATAAGGATGTCACACAAATAATAATAATAAGTATTAAAAATTAACAATCAACTTTACCAAAGCATCAACTTTTTATTACTATAGTTAGAATGCATAATGATTCATGACAAATGAAGACAGGCATATTTTATAATGAAAACTCAGGAACTGCTATTTAGCAGTATTACCAATACAGTTGTCTTATTCACTTTTAACAAGACCAAGGAATCTGTATTCATAATTTTATAAATTAAGGCAATAAATGAATGTTTTTATTACTTTTATAATTATGACTGCATTAAATATTAAAGAAGCAATTAACTCAAATAGCAAATGCAGCTACTTTTGTTAATTGTGCATCAGGTTCTGTAATCATTCTGAAAGAAAAGCCATTGGTTGAATAGGTTAAACTGTTGTGGTAGGTTCCTAAACAGTCCTTAATTTCTGCTATATTAACCCTCAGAAAGAGGATGAGGGTGCATTCTCACATCAGTAAGCTGAAATGAGAGGCAGACAAAGTATCACATACACACCTCATTCACTGGCAAGAATCAGACAACATCTTAATGTTCTAAGTCAATCCAAATACATTTTTTATACAGACCTTTAAATGGTAAACCATTTCAAAGTTTTTTATTGTAATTAAGCACTAATTTACTGAAAAAGATTACAATTTACAAACTATCTTATAATTTTTATTTGAAGGACCACAATACATGGTGTTCTGAGTTCATCTGAGTTCAACTCTGCTATAGCACATCTTTATGTGAAAACAGCAGTGTCAGATCGGGGGAAGCGTGAACGTGACTAGGAGAATAAAACTGAATAAAAAAAAAAACAACGCTAACCTTTACAAGTACCATAAATTTACACTGACTGTTACAGACTGAAATCAAATGTATGTTTTTATTCTAAAATAGTAAGAATAAGAGCGGCTCACTTCTCAAAATGGAGTTGTCCGGGGTCGAACTCATGAACTTTTGATAACCAGTCAGCAGTTCTTACCATTACACCACCAAAGCAGTCATATTAACGACGTGTCAATGTCGCACCCTAACGCGGGTTCTTTTTCTGTAGTTATATTCTTGAATAAAAGTGTACTTGTTTTGTTAGACACTTTCACAAAAAGTACAAGTATATTTGATATTTGGACTTCAGGCTTCACACATTATACACTTCATGTCTACATTTTGTCAATTATTATTAAAACATGAAAAATGTTTCTGTTTTAACAATGTGTTTACATAAATCGTTGTAGACATGGAACACACATGAAATGCATGTGTTCCAAATAATGATATAGTATTTACGCTATACAACTGACACGCAGGTAAACAGAATTGACTTGAGAAAACTTTGTGCGGTGGTGGTGGGATGTGATAGCAGGCTGCTTGCTGCTTATTGACACATTTACAAGACAAAAGACGCTGCCGAAGAGGTGCGAAGGGATTTAAGGTAGGATGGATTTATGAGTTTTTTCATAGGCTTTGGTAATTTTAGTGTTAAAACACATCTCATCCTTTGCATTGTAAAATTATAAGAATATAACATCTGTCTGCTAGGATAGAATAATTTTTGGGTAATCTAGCATTCATCTTAAGAAAAAGCTTAAAGGGTTAATAAATGTCAGAAACCTGTTCCAGCATATCAGGAAACCAGAAAAGGTCAAGTGAACAACAAAGACAAGATTGTACTAAGAGAAGGTTGATGCAATACATCAAATGTAGAAAAGATGACTAAGAGTTCTGCACACGTCCTGGTAACAACAAGATTGAACAGCTGTCATTTACATAGAAATTTCAAGAGTGATTGCTAAACCTAAAGGTAAAAGAATAACAAGATTTTGATAAAATATACTTTTAATAAATCATTTGGATGTAGAACAGCGAACCAATTAGAGTAAATGTATGCATCAGCACCATTATGTAAATTCAGTTATTTGTAAAATAGACCACTGCACTAAATTTTTTGACAGTTCTGATCATTTTGTCACAGACTGCTGTGAAGAATGTTCCCTCTTCGGCATTTGCTGAGTAGTGAATAAAAGATGCAATGGATAAGTTTTCTCCTACCTGGTTTCTGACTCAAAGAGGTTTTATCAAACTTGTCCTAGTAGAAGATAAGTTTCTTTCTTTAAAAATATGTTGATTTCTACCACACAACTCACTGAATTCATTATTATATACATTATATAATTTAGCATCAAACATTTTATTAAACTGAATATTGCGATGCTATTTTTTAAAAATAAATGAGAGGTGTAAAATATCCAAAAAATAATATAGAGGTTGCACACACTGTGTAAAAACAGTCTCACACCACCAAGCACAAGCACTATTCTAGTATCAGGCCTAGTTGATTAACATGCACAAATGCCTTTTTATCATAGTATTTAATCAACAGTAACATGCACTCAGTAAAATGAATGGGAACACAAAACGTCAATCAATCAATCAATCGGTCAAACAAACAACTATCCAACCTGCCAGACAATCATTTATGGTGTCATAATGCATTTACCATGAAATAGATTTAGATGCAGAAGATTTATGCATATGTTTCTAACTCTAAGGTGGTGCTTATAAACACTTTACATTAGAACAATATGGCGATAAAACAGTAGTAGTTTCAAAAGTGTAAATAAATAGAAATGACAGATTGCGAGAATTGATATAGACAAATAAAATAAAATATATTTGTGCCTTTTGGACTTCTTGATGTTGTAGATACAAACTATAGCTTTGTTGATAACTAACCAATCAGCTGTATTTTCATTTGTCTTTTTATATTTCTTGCTGCTCTGCGTTATTGTAATTACTACATAGTAATGTTCCTAATGGTGATTGCCAATTGATATTAATGAAACATACTGTCTGTTGATATATATTATATTTGTTGCATTCAGTTATACCACAGCCTCACCTGGTGCTTATGCAAGCTTCTTCTCGGTTTTACAAACTGGTGGTACCCAGCGTCAAAGCAGTGCTACTGTTTCTGTGTAGTTTCCCTTTTTCTAGGTTTGCAACAATGATGCAAGATTTATCAAAACACCAACATTAATTGCATATCATTTACAAATTTAATTCACTTGATTTTAATCATTCTCTAACATTATAATGGTCCACAGAATGGCCAGACTATTCCAACTACCATAGCTGGTTTAGCATTTTTAGAAGAAATTGTAAATGGAAGAATTAGAAGAGTCAATTTCGATTTCCAAAAGCTGTCCTCTTGGAGTTGTGTGCTGAATTGGTTCCGGCTTTACAAAGGCAGACTTTGAGGAATTGTACCCTACAAGCTCCTTTGCAAGTTCTGTTTACTTTTGGGTTTTTAGCCACAGGAGCTTATCAGTGTGAACTTGCCTACCAGTCGGGTATTTCACAAACATCATTTAGTCGTGCCATGCCAGTTGTACAGAATCTGTTTGTCATCCAGATATACAAGATTTCATTACACTGTGGTTGAACTGGCAAACACGAAAGTGCAATTTGCAACAACATCTGGTTTTACAAATTTAATCTGAGCGGTCAATGCACGCACATTGCTATTTCAATGACGCTGGATAAGTTACATCAACCAGGGATGAATCACCAAAAGAATGAGATGGCATTACATCCTTTATAGCAGAAAAGCTTATAAAAACAACAGCTCTGCACAGTTGCTGGTGCTTTTTCCAACTAGTGCGGCAAAAGGCAAGCAGTCCTTTTAAGGATAGTGAGTCACCTCAAAGAGCTATGTAAGAGCAGAGAATCAATCCATTGTGGCACTCAGTGTTGATACTATGCTCTGATGGCTTGAGAGAATTAATTTGCTTATATACAGTAAATAGAAAGCATTTCAACTCTATTAATCCACTGCTCTATAGTCTACAGAAAGTGTGTTGCATTGTGTAAGAATCTAGCGTGTTGCATAATGTGGCACACAATCGTGGTTTGCCCATACCTGAAGAGATGTGGTATGAGTTACAACTTCATTTGAATGTAATTAGCAGAATGTATAAACAGGTAATCAGATGCAGCATTTATCTTTTAACCAATTTCATTTAATTTGTGGTCAATATTACATAGTACAGCCCTTATATTCCTTAGTTCATTGGTCACATCTCTTACAGCATCCATTAATGCATTTTGTGGCTCCAGAACAGTGTCCGTCAGCACACAGCCAGATGGTCGCCCAGACAGAGGTGTGTGTGCAGCCAACCCCCAAAGATGTACTTAGGTCAGCATCACCATCACCACGTGGATCTGTGTCCTTGGCATAAGGGTCAGGTTTTGTAATATTGTCTGAAGCAGAATAAACAGATGGTGGGCTGCAACTCGCCTTTTCATGTTGACTTTGATATCTCAACACTATTTTATTTTGGGCACCGTGTGACTTTCTGAACTTGAATTTTCAAGTGTCTCCACCACTCTGTACTGCTCAACCAACTTACTCTCGTTGCTTATATCACTGCTTAAACCAACAAATAGTACTTTTTCCTTGCCTCCACTTTGCAGTCTCTGAAATTCTTCTTTTTCCACATACTTTTGCCATTGTCTTATAACAAAGCACTGAATGGAAGGGGTATTTATATTGATTTGCATATTCAAGCATGTGAAATTCTGGGAGGAGTTGGGGCTGTAGGTGCATGCAGTAAATTTCACGTTCATTAGGATTTATAAAAGGGAAATGTGTGGAAGTTGGCGTACACACAATTTTATGCATCTGGATTTTTTTCCAGTTTTGTCCGAACACCATGTTTTAGTGTGAATTCTATGCATGGCGTTATATGTGAGGCTCCTGGTGGGCAAATAAAAGCATAGTTTCTGTGAACGATTGGGATGATTTTTATTATCTTATTAACAGTTCATTACTGAATGGCACAGTCCATAGGGGCACTGGCCATAGTACAGAAATTGGTCTAACATATTGTAACAAATTGACTCCAGACAGTCACAAAGGTTTGGGACAGTCACCCATATAATATGATCCTGGCTGCAAAAAGGTTTGAAAAATTAGTTCTTTACAAGACAGAGTCCAAAACAGAACTGTTTAAGTGGAGGTAAGATGGCGGTTTTTAAGGGCTAGGTAAAGGAAATGATGTCATCCACGCTGGAACCGGAAGTAACGCATACCTGGTTTCTGCCTCAGGTACATAATGGGGTGTTCAACACCATCGACGTTTT
Source organism: Erpetoichthys calabaricus (assembly GCF_900747795.2). NCBI lineage: Eukaryota > Metazoa > Chordata > Cladistia > Polypteriformes > Polypteridae > Erpetoichthys > Erpetoichthys calabaricus. Next base: position 68,616,991 of record NC_041396.2, read on the forward strand.
GGCTTACCATGGCACCCAGGCCTGTGTCCGAAGTGTCAGTCTGGAGAATGAAAGGAAGAGAAAAATTAGGAGCTTTCCAAAATGGTGCTGACGTAAGGGCCTGTTTTAGGTCACTAAATGCAGCCTCCATCATATCATCCCATACCACATTACTAGGGGCCCTCTTCCTTGTTAAATTAGTCAAGGGCGTCGCTCTCTCGGAAAACTGGGGTACAAACCGGCGGTAATACCCAGCCAATCCGAGAAAGGCTTGGACTTGCCACTTGGTTTGCGGATGGCGCCAATGTACCATGGCTTCTATCTTTGAACACTGTGGTTTCACCAGGTAGCCCAAATGTTTAGCCTCTTTTAAATCAAAGAAACATTTCTTTGGATTAATCCGAAGCCCAGCTTTTCCTAGCGTCCGAAGCACTGCAGTGACCTGCTGTATGTGTTCCTTCCATGTGCTGGAGTAGATGATGACATCATCCAGGTAGGCAGCACTGTGCGCATTATGGGGGCGGAGCACTCTATCCACCAGACGCTGGAAAGTTGCAGGTGCCCCATGTAAGGACATGATACTGCCAGTGTCTGCTAGGGGTACTAAATGCGGTCTTGACCTTTGTGGAGTCCGTTAAAGGAATCTGCCAATACCCCTTCATCATGTCATGTGTGGTCAAGAAATTTGCCTGTCCGAGCCTCTTGAGGAGGTCGTCCACTCAAGGCATCGGGTAAGCATCGAATTGGGAAACTTGACTAAGCTGCCGGAAGTCATTGCAAAACCTTCAACTTCCGTCAGGCTTACTAACCAATACAATGGGACTAGACCAGGGACTATAACTTTCCTCTATCACACCTAGGTCCAGCATGCGTTTGATTTCAAGTTCCATTTCAACTTTCTTTGCTTCAGGAAGTTGATAGAGGCATTCTTGAATGACAACCCCAGGTTCGGTCATATCATGTGTAATCAGAGAGGTCCATCCGGGTTTCTCACTCACAACCTCTGGGACTGAGAGGATAGCCATTTCCAGCTCCCGTCTCTGTGTAGAATTTAGCTCTTGTCCGAAATTAAGGGTGGTAGATCGAGCAAAGAATGAGCAAGTCTGAGCAGAGCAGGGATCCGGATCCCTTTCCTTCCATGGCATCAGCAAGCTCACATGATAAATCCGCTTGCTCAGTCAACGATTGGGATGTATTCCATCTGCATTCTACCTCATCCCCGGGCAGGTTGCACGTCTGGCGGCCCAGAAACTTCAAAACAGGCTTTGGAGCACATGAAAGGGACCTGTTTTGTGGGACATAATCCCCATGGAGTCCACTAGGGGACCATTCTGCTCTCCCAGATTGCGAGGCTGGCTTTGTTTTTTCGAGGAGCCCGATGAGCTTGTGCAAGTCTCCCCAGACCGGCTGGGCGAGGTTAGTGGGGAAGCTCTTTAGCAGTAAGAAGCAGTGGCCCCTGCTGCACGATGTGAAACGTGCTGAGTTCAAATGGCATTAGCCATTGTGCCACCTGCTCCCACAGAGCCTCCACCTGTTCTTGGGGTGTCTTTTGGGTGTTAAATTCCCAGTTTATTAGGTTTCTGACCTGCTGGTCTGGGGAAAGCCCATATTTTGCTGAGGTCTTACCCTCAATGGGCGGCTCAGCTCTCTCCTCCAAGAGAACATAATGAGCCCCTTTCATTTCCTCCCCAGGAACCAGCCCACATCTGTAAGTCTCTTCCATACTCCCCCTGTAGTTATATATTAGCCCTGGTTTATATATTAGGGAGCGAAGCATGTTCTGAGTTACACCTGACCTCCAAATCAACTCCACACCCAGAAACTCGGCCCCGGTACTTGGAGGTACTGGGTAGTTTTCAGGTCCTGTCCCATTTTGTTCAGGGTATACACCATCCTGCCGGCTACGCCACTGTAACAAATTGACCCCAGACAGTCACAAAGGTTTGGGGCAGCCACCCATATAATATGATCCTGGCTGCAAAAGGTTTGAAAAATTAGTTCTTTACAAGACAGGGTCCAAAACAGAACTGATTAAGTGGAGGTAAGATGGCAGTTTTTAAGGGCTAGGTAAAGAAAATTATGTCATCCATGCTGGAACTGGAAGTGACACCATCAGTGGCCCCAGAAGTGACATCATCAGTGGTGCCGGAACCTGGTGGGATTTCTCGGGAATGGTCTGCAAGAGACTGAGAGAGACAGTCAACACACTCTGCCACCCCTTGGTCTGACGTAGTGTTACAGTTACTTAAGCCCTTTAGGCTGCCTCCTAATCGCATGTGTGTGACAACGTGTTGTAAATGACATTGTGATGTCCTTTGGTGAAGAAAATTACACAGTAGTTATGTTGTTAGGTTTAAGCTCAGTATGTCTTATCATTAACCATTCTGTTTTACTAGACAGGCTGGTAAAACTACTTTGGGATCACAGTCGCTGTCATATTTATCAAATCGATTCCAGTATATACAGAAATGTCCTGACAGCACTCTATCATTATACTCATAACAAAAATGGTATCCCGCAGGGCACAGTACCCTGACCTTTACTGTTTTCACTTTATATGCTTTCATTGGGAGCTATCACTAGAAAACATTAATTTTTACTTGTATACAAATGACACCCAGTTATGCCTTCTTTTTAGACCAAATGATGTTTATCCAATACTGTCCTTAATTGTATCAGAGAGTTAAAGAAGTGTGTAGCAGCATTTGTTTGGTTTCCAAAATGTATACAGTTTATGCTTTCTAAGGAGGTTCAAGCAATGAGTGTGACTTATCAACACATATGCAAATAATTCCACAGTTCAAGTGTATTCACTTTAAAAGTTTTAGTAAGAAATCAAAGAAAAACAGTTTATGCAAAAATAATAAAAAATAATGATAATAAAAAAGAAAAGTTCTTATTTAAGATGTTTCTGTTCAAATCTTGTATATCTTACATCTCTTTGAGTTTCTTTGAAAAGTTCTTTATATAACATACAGGCATATGTTCATATTTCAATCTTGCAGATGTGATACAATGTGATACTTGTGTATGTGATACATACAGTCAGAAAACTGTATGCCATCATTATCCCAGTAAAAACAAGGCAAATTAAATCATGTTTCTAGCTAACGAAAGACTGACTAAAATTCTACTGCTAGAGTTCAGGTAAAGCTGAATGAAAGTTCGATTACAATTCAGCTTCAGGGTTTAAACAGAATCATCCATTATCAATGTATTTATGAGAAACTCACATTCTAACCAAATTAAGCAATCACTCATTTGCATTTTAACATTAACATTAAACATTCTAGGATTGGCTCTTACAGAGTGGGTGGATAAGAACTGCTTGTCTCTGAATACAGATAAAACTACAATGTAAATTATTGGAGGGAATGATACTGATCACAACAGTATCCTGTCATTAATTAACTCAGTTGGAATCACCAATAGTTTCATTTATCAGCACACAGTCTAGGTGTTATCTTTTACACTAGCAAGCTGTTAAAAGCACACATCACAAACCTATCCAAAACATATAAAAAATAAATAAAAAATGTTGGAAAATTAAGATATTTTCAAAATATGCAGGATACTGAGAAATTAAACGTGTAATGTGTTATTCATGAACTGTTCACATCATTTTACATACAACTTACAACTAATTCAGAATGCTGCTGCAAGAGTTAATACAGGAACTAGAATGTAACCAATTAAGTTTAGGGAAGATTTCAAAAATATCATTTTAACATATAAAGCCTTAAATGCCTATGGTCCTGCTTCCTTATCTGAACTTATCATTACTTACAAACCTGAGTGCACATTAAGAACTCAAGATGCCAGTCTGCCTATGATTCCAAGGATTAATAAAATAACAGTGGGAGGTCAAGCTTTTAGTTACAGGTGTCCCTAAGTTGTGGAATGGTCTGTCTGCTACTATAAGAGGTGCTCCTTCAGTCTCAGTCACCTCAGATAAAGGAGCATTGGAACTGAAAAGCTAAGAAGGGTCCTTTTACTAGATAGGATAGCCCTGTACTGACTCTGATGAAGTATGCCCAGGAGTGGGTGGACAGCTAGTTGGTTGAGGTCTCCAGGACTCTGACTATACCTGACTTTGTCTTTGACTCTCTTTCTTACAATTTCATCTCCTCCATTGTCAACTGCCAATTATGTTAATCATTTTAATTAGTTTTCAGTATATTTTAGCAAATCTGTATCTATATGTGTGCTAATTATGCATTTAGTGATTGATATCATCTGTTCTTGTATTTTGTCTTGGGGGATGTTGCGGCACTTTGTGCTTGTACTTTATCAGAAGCACTGTGCAAGAACAAAGTTGTCTGCAGTATTATATTGTATTTCTGAGGAGGTAATGATAGATTTACCATCTAGCTCTGAGAAGAGGTCTTAGTGTATTCTGTGTTGTGTGTTATATTTATCCTATTTTTTGACACACATTGTACACCACACCTATCTTGAAAGGGAAGGGTGGGGGGGGGGCATCACTTTGAATTATTCTGTTCCAAGATTTCTTCAGTTTTTTTCCTGAAAGGTTTTTTTTGTAGTTTTTTCTTGTCTTGCTAGAGAACTAATATTGGTGAGCTGACAATTAAGCAGGGTCTGTTAAAGCCTATTGAGACATTCTTTGTATAATTTTGGGCTACTAAAATACATTGTTGTCATTGTTGTTTACCTTCTATGTCCAGGTGCTCAAGATGATCTGCATTTGCATTTCAAATTATGTTATTTATTCAGCATTTTCTTGTAATATTTTGTATTTTTATTTTGGTTTAGTGTCTCTTATTCCAATTGAAAACTTTGCATTTCTTGTGTTTATCTTCTTTTAGTCTTTTATGCAGATATTTTCTGTTTTCAATGTTGTATATATATTTTTGTTCATTTTGAATTTCCATGAAGTACTTTGAGCCCAGGAAAGAATGCTATACAGTATAAATAAAATGTATTATTGTTTTTATATTTATTATTATTATTTTAGGTCAGCTAGTGTAATGCTGACAATACAAATATTGATCATGGATTAGATGTCTACTGTACATTAATAAAGTAAAATGCTACTCTTTTTTATATCAATTTGAGACAGATGAGGGATTTCACTGCAGTTTGACAGGTTATGCCATTGTGGTCACTGATGTGTCTCGGCTATCTTGGATTAAACCCCCACTCCTCTATAGTCTTCTTTGTCAGATGTACTTTTACATTTTCCTTCCTCATTGTGATTGAAATCCTGTTACAGCACATTCTAGGCTGGTGTGTTCTTTATGTCATTGAAGGTGTCACTTACTAGATTGGCTTGTTTTCTGACATTGTCATAATGTCTGATATTGTAGTCAGTCATAATGCTTGTTAAACAGAAGAGTGTAGCACACAGTCAGATTTAACCATTGATATTGGGTTGTTGTTTTTTTTTAAAAAAGTGTTCAAGTGTTACAATTCAGTTTGTTAATTTTACATTTGTTTTTGTCTTGGTAGAATAATATATTATTCTACTTTCCCCTTTTGTATTATTAATATGTACCCTTTGTCAGAATGCCTCAAATCTCCCAGGACTTACCACTGTTTATAAGGTATTATAGTATATAATTTCTCCCCACTTTCTCTTCTACTTCTATAACTTCAGGCAATTAGATGTAGTAAAATACAAGCAGGAGTTAAGTTACACTTTAAATAATGTATTATTGATAATATTCATAAATAATAACAATATGCAAAGTACATTTGAATATTGGCAACAATACAACCTGATAAATGTTGATGTGTAGTTTCAGGCAGCACACAGATGTGTTAGTTACTTAAAATGTCTCTAGTTAAGGCATAATTTGTGGTCAACTTTCTTCAGAACAGGCTGCATGCCTGTCTCAATATGGCTGCTGAGCTGTGCTCTTCATTGTGTTGTCCTTTTCAGTTCATGGTGTGTGAGATGGTCTTTCATCAGTTTGGTGAGAGAGAGAGGGTGAGGTAAAGCAATCAAATTTATAGGTTTTCTGTCCAACCCCTATAGCCAATAGGGTGTCGTGGTACTTAAAGGCTTTTGATACAAGACAGTTCTAAACAGCCATATTTCAGACCAATGGGGGAATAGAAAACCTTCACACCTGCCCTCCAACCCATGTGTTAAGATAAAGCTTGGCAGTTAGGAAGCCCGGCTTTCTTGTGGGGGTTGACTAAGAGACTTCAGAGAAATATTAGCCAAACTTGTTTGAGGCACTACCCCCAACCCTCTCGTAAAATTACAAAGAGACCCAGTCCTAAAAGGGGGAAGGGGTTCTTAACCATCAAACCATTGCCGTTATTATCTATAATGTAACACTAATATTACATTGCTTTGTCTAAGTTACAAATAAAGACATACAAAATATTTATCAACTTGTATGCAAAATTTCACATGACAACGATATTCAACACATATTGGCACAACAATCTACAGAGCATAAGTGTTATAAGTATTTAATGGCTACTACAGATGGAATTATGGCAAAATTACATCCACATTCATGGGAAGATTGGATGCAGTGTACCAGAAATGGGTAAAGATAATAGTAAGTTTGAAAAATCATGTTTATAAATCATGGAGTTTAAGAAAACAAGAAAATAATAAAAGAGAGAAAATACATTTTTTGCACCTTGACATGTACTTCTTTGCATTAATTTATAGTGCCATTCCTGTCTTTTGCATTGTATATGCTACCCTCAAGTCATTTATTGTAATACACATTAGTAATATATGAAGAAATGAAAATAACAATGCAAGAATAAGTAACTTCAAAGAGAAAAGGCAAAAGTAAACCTCACTAGAGAGTAATGTGGCCATCATTATGTATGGATACATTATAATAAAGATATTTTTATGGCTAGTCCATTTTTGAATTGTTTTCTATAATGCAGACTTTAAACTCAATTCCACAGATTTACAGTAAGGCAGCCTGTCAAAGTCCCCAGGGAGATTCATCAGAAGGCAGTTGAGCAATTCAAAAAGAAAGGATTTATTTTTCAACAAAAGTAAAAATAAATTGATATGGCTGGCCCTAATCCTTGGATTCCCATCAATCTCTGCCTTCTGTGACCTTCACCATAACTTACTCAGGATGCAGGCTGTGCCCCATTACCATTTATCCTAAAATAAATCAAAACAAAACGTGTGATCAGGGCTGCCTTGGACAACAAAAGGAACAATTATCTGTTTCTCCACTCAACAAAAAAAGTAAAGTTTTGTTCATTTGATGAATATTAAAATTCAGAAACCTTAGTCAACGCCACATCTATACTTTCAGCAAAACCATCAGAAGAATTCGCTGCCACAAGGAAAAAAAATCATCTATACTGAAACTGCAGGCATTACTAGTAACCACCTCGCAGTGACAAGCTGATCGAAGTCATTGGTATGGAAATCTCTAAATTCAATTTGGCATTTTCATTTTTGCAGAATAATTCTACTTTCTTTGCTGTGTAGAATTGAACTTACAGACTTACAATGGTAAAAGTCTTTCTACCTCCATGATGCAACTGTTGTTCCTTCCAGCCACAAGTAAGGCAGTAACTAAGCCTGTAACTTACGTGTGACCCCTAGAGGGAATAGCAGAATCCCAAAAACCAGACATAACTAGACCGCACACAGTCCTGGGTTCAAATCAAGTGCTTTTACTTTACTGGATAACTTTAAAAGGCTTCTTTTACTCAGTACAGCACAATCCTTCTCTTTCTCCTCCAATCCTCCCAGGCAAGTGTTGTCCATCTCTGAGCAAAATGGAGTACTTCCATTCAAACCCAACCCAGGAGTACTTGCTGTGCTTAATTCATTGTCTCCAGGAAGCACTCCTGGGTCAGGGACAGGGAATTTAATTCTCTCACTAGCTCCCCCTGGTGGCCCCCATGGAACACAGTAGGGAAACCCTATGGGACCACAACTCCCATGGTGCCCTTTCTGAGTTCATACAATAGTTCACTGCAAGGGATGTTGACCCCCAGCATATGGGGGCAGAACTTGCACATGGAAGGCAGTCAACCAGTCTCCCAAATTTCTGGCCTCCCAACAAGGAACAGGGCTGCTAACCATCCCAGTTGGGATGCTTCTCCATCCACTATGCTGGCCTTCCAGTCGGGTAAAGGATTCTCATCCATTGCTGTTGAGATGCTACTCCTGGTGTACCAGCTGCAGAGTGCCCCTCCTTGCCTGCCTCATGGCTGAGAGGGAGAATGTCACACCTCCCTTCCTAACCATCAGTTATACTGACCAGGTAAGGGAACGGCGTCCATCTTGGCTGGAACGCCAGTCCATCCATCATATGAGATAAAGGAGCAATCCCTTTTTCCCCCATGACAGTTATTGGTTTTGCCTGAGGGGTGCAGACTCACTTCATTTGAGTCCTTTTATTCTCTTCCCTGGCCTCCTGCAGCAAAAAGGTTATGTCATGCTGGTGACCTCAAATTAAAGGATTCTTTTTACAGAATCAACACCTGCGTCTTTCTGCATGAGGAGTGAAACGGAAGTGCCTTAGTCATTCAATCCTTTGTTCACATTCAGTAATGTTTGGTATTCGGTTTAGTAAAAAAATGGCACATTCCTTTTTTTTGGTTTTGTGTAAAAATGGTAACATCTGCAGGCAAAATGTATCCTCACCCATCAGACTTATTAAGAGTCACAGCAATTTCACAATTGCCAATACAAATCAGATGTATTTCTATATTTTCTAATAATGTAACAGATATACTGTATGAATCTTTTGCATGAGTGTAAGCTGATTTTGATTACTGTACATCCTATTCTCATCTTTTAGGAAAGGCATGTTGAAGCTCTTCTACCAAGTGATGTGACTGAATGCCTTACTCCAATTGGTTTAGCTTGATGGTATGTCAATCATGCTCTTGTATGGCTGCTGCAAACAGTTTGAAGGTACTACAAGTGGATTCTGTATGGAAACTAAAGATAGATCTGTTGAGAAAAAATGGCTATTAGTGATCTCCCTGAAGAAATTGCAGTTTGGAAGTATAAGTGTGATGGTCATCAATGTTACAAATTAAAGAGTCTGAGCTAAACTTACCTTGAAGTGAGTTCCTGTTTGCCTTCTGTCACCAATAACACTTTAAAGGCAGGTAAATCTAATGCTACATTTTGACGTTTTTATTAAAATATCTAACCATAATGATTTTTAGCAACATCTTCCTTTTGCTACCAACATAATGACAATGTGACACAAGACATTATTGTGTTGAAGTTACGGTATCAGGGCCGCTGCTGGCCAAATGGGTGCCCTAAGCAGAAATTTACTTTTGTGCCCCCTCCCCCAAATATTAGTTAGGCAGCCGTAACAGAGGTGAGGGTGCGCGCGTCATCACGTTTGCTTAGCCTACTCTACGTTCACCGTAAAATGCAATATATACGTTTATATTTTTGTTTATTTGTATATGTATATTATTAATATTAATTTATTATTGTAATATATAAAAACGATTTTTTTGAGCAGCTGGGATGGTGCCCCCCTGGGAGTTGGTGCCCTACGCAGACTGCGTACTCTGCGTATAGGGAGCGGCTGTACTGTATGGTATTTAAGATGGTGATGTGCGAATTGCAATGTCAGGATTTTGAATGCATGTGAGAAAAGCGTTTGAGGTGCTTAGCTAGTTCAAAACTTTTTTAGGGATTAGGACTTTGCCTGTTTCTTTGACTTTGATTTCTGGTTTGCATATTGTGCTTTAGTATTTTGCTTTGTTTCTTGTTTCCAGCTTGTTCTCGACTACATTTACTTCCTCATTTCCTGGGGCCTTTTGTATAAAATGTGCTTATACTCGAATTGTGTGTAGACAGTTTTTAAGCAACAGTCAGAATTTATAGGACACCAGCTAGGCATGAAAATTGGCTTAACCTTACAACTCGTTTTGACCATTCGTGAATCCTGTGCAGACTTTTTTGGTATTTGCATTTTAGTGACACCAGGAAGTTAACAGACACTCTTGTTTCACTGCACATTTCATTTAGTCATATTCCAATTTTATTGAACTAATTATATTACAGTTAACATGACATACTCTCTCAATACAGCTGTTTTTATTGCAGGTAACAGTGTCTAATGCAAGCAATTAATGTTAATTGTCTTAGTATGTAGCCTGTTTTGTCTATAAAAAGGGTGAGCTGTGTATTGTATGGCATAACTGGTAATGGTAGTGTTAGCTCTTTTTTAAGATATGACCATTGGCAGGCTACATGATGATGATGACTGGCTTATAACCTGATATAGACTTCCTAGAGCTGTCCTCTTTGGAGTTGTGTGCTGAAAAGGAGCCTACATTACAGAGACCATCAAACTGCAATCACACAATCCCTTTTCCACTACAGGTTTTAACAACATGAACTGGCTGACTTCTCACAAATGTCACAGTCATTCTTAAGCTGTGCCATACCACCTGACACAGGTATAATTAAGATTCTACCCAGATACATCCAAATTCCTTATGGTCAATGTGAGCAAGATGAGGTCAAAGGACAATTTGCAGTGATTGCTGATTTTCATAACCTAAATTGGCACATCTGGTTGCACACATATTGCAAAACAGGCACTGTCACAGAATAAGTTTGCTCTTGTAATCAGAAAGTACTTTAATTCATTTAATATACAACTAACATGTGATACTCAAATGTGGCTGAGTAATGTTGTTGCTGGATGACTCAGCTCTACCCATGATGCCTTTATTTTATTAGATAGTAGTGGAATAAGCAGACTTCACAGTCATCAATGCTGTGTGCGATGGTTGGATTCTTGTTAAGTAAGCCTAATTGTTAGGATCACAATTAAGTTTTAGTACATGTGGACAGGGGCGGCACGGTGGCTCAGTGGTAGTGGTAGTGGGTTCACTTCCCGGGTCCTCCCTGCGTGGAGTTTGCATGTTCCCCGCGTGTCTGTGTGGGTTTCCTCCAGGTGCTCTGGTTTTCTCCCACAGCATGTTAGGTGCATTGGCAATCCTAAATTGTCCCTAGTGTGCGCTTGGTGTATGGGTGTGTGTGTGTGTGTGCCCTGCAGCCCGCCTTATGTTGGCTGGGATTGGCTCCAGCAGACCCCTGTGACCCTGCAGTTAGTATATAGCGGGTTGGATAATGGATGGATGGACAGACATGCAGACAGCTTTCATAATCTTTCTTTCAGGTAATAGTGGGTACACCACAAGAGAGGAGATATAGTGAAAGGCATTCCCGGCACATAGTCAGTGATAGAACAAATCATCCATCCATCCATTTTCCAACCCGCTGAATCCGAACACAAGGTCACGTGGATCTTCTGGAGCCAATCCCAGCCAACACAGGGCACAAGGCAGGAATCAATCCTGGGCAGGGTGCCAACCCATCGCAGGACACACACAAACACACCCACACACCAAGCACACACTAGGGCCAATTTAGAATCACCAATCCACCTAACCTGCATGTCTTTGGACTGTGGGAGGAAACCGGAGCACCCGGAGGAAACCCATGCAGACATGGGGAGAACATGCAAACTCCACGCAGGGAGGACCCGGGAAGCGAACCCAGGTCCCCAGGTCTCCCAACTGCGAGGCAGCAGCGCTACCCACTGCACCACCGTGCCGCAGAACAAATCATTGGTTCATTAAAAGGTAGGTAGTGGTGTTTGGTCTTGTAGGGTGACACACTGCTGCCACCACCACTTCTTCTTCTTCCTCTATTTTTGGCAGTTTTAATAATCTGTGGTGCATTACTGCCTAAAGATGTCACTCAGGGACATTGATAAATTTATATGTTGATTAGTTCAGGATTATTCAAAAAGATTTTTTCTGCCATTTATGGATGCTGACAGGAGGTGATGGGGAGTGGCTAAAAGCAGTTGCACAAGTGCATAGTTTTGAATCGATCTGAGGTTTAAAAAGAAACTTGTTGTGTCACATGGCAAATGTACAGTTTTTAAATCCAATTTTTTGTGTGCATATACCATTTATGCCTTTTGAACTTAGCAAAATGTGAGTATGTAATCTAAGCAAGGCTTTGTACATGAGACTCCTGGTCCATGTTGTTCTGATTACCTTGGGGATTGCCAAATTTCAATCTTGGAAGAACATTTGTCAACTGCAACAATTTTTCCGGTGGTTTCCTTGAACAAATATAGAGAAGAAATGGCTTTGCTAAAATGAAGAAAGAAAAAACTAATCAACACATAAAATAACGGACAGTCTCAAAAGAAAACCAGCACAAGGTGATAAGATCACTAGCATGCCATTAACACTATGCTGGAGATAAGGGTGTAAAAAAGCAAATTTTCTAATAGGGTTTGCTTTACTCCCGATACTACATGGTCAAGGACTGCTTGCCTATACAGAATACCTTTTAAAAAGATCTTATGAATAAAGCACAACGAACACAGACAAAATGTGTACAAAAATAAAAAACAAAATGTGAAAGTAAAATGCTTTCCCAACAAAACATTTGACAATCTTACCACAATAGCCTTGATAAATGTATTCACATAACCTTTGTCATCCTGTCAACATCACAACACTATTGGCATATTGGATCTCAGTAGTCGACGCATCACCTTAAAGAAAAAAAAAGTAGCAAAATGGTAAAATGGCTAAGTAATACTAATACAGTACAAAGAATAAGAATATTTTGCTTTGCTTTTGATAAAATGTGTTGTTTTATATTTTAGGGTATTGTCACAAAAATTCACATGTCTACACTGTCTTTGAAAACCTCAACTCAATCCCATCAATAGTGTCCTCATAAAATGCTCACAAATAAGTGATTAGCAAGAAGGCAATGTTATTGCTTTAGCTGCTTTAAAAAATGACAACTCAAATATGATTGCTATTTTATTTCAATCTGAATAAAGTGGCGCAAAATAAAATTTGTAAACACACTGTGCTGCTCATTGGGAACACCATCCATCCATCCATTTTCCAACCCGCTGAATCCGAACACAGGGTCACGGGGGTCTTCTGGAGCCAATCCCAGCCAACACAGGGCACAAGGCAGGAACCAATCCCGGGCAGGGTGCCAACCCACCGCAGGACACACACAAACACACCCACACACCAAGCATACACTAGGGCCAAGTTAGAATCGCCAATCCACCTAACCAGCATGTCTTTGGACTGTGGGAGGAAACCCACGCAGACACGGGGAGAACATGCAAACTCCATGCAGGGAGGGCCCGGGAAGCAAACCCGGGTCCCCAGGTCTCCCAACTGCGAGGCAGCAGCGCTACCCACTGCGCCACCGTGCCGCCCACTCATTGGGAACACTTTAAGGATATTTAAGTCATTATAATGGCTTTGAAGCCAGAGCCCTAAAATGCCTGCATTTGGAGCTACCCTCAGTGAACGCAAAATATTTCAGCTGCTGTATACACTGTTGCAGGTATTTGTTTTTGAGTCCTGAAGACATCTGGAAGGTTAACCTTTGGGGTACAATGGAAAATAGCTAGCTCAACAATATTATTAATTAATTTCTGTTTATAACAGTTTATTTTTATACAATTCTTTTTCAGTTTGCACTCAATGTCTAGCTATTGCTCAAACTCCCAATTGTAGTTACAAGCAGCAAATATTCTGTAATTCTGGCATTGCAGTATTCAAGCTGTACTACGGACTAATGGACACTTGTGGCTCATGCTTGTTAACGGATAGCCACCTACCTCATAAAATCTTGCCAATGGGCATTTTTCTTAACACTAGAATTACCAGAGCCTACGAAAAAACTCGTATATCCGGCCCACCTTAAATCGCTTCTTAAAACCTTTCTCACCTCTCCGCCAGCGTCTTTTGTCATCTAAATGTACTGATAAAGACATGCTGCCAGCAGCCGGCTATTCCATCCCCCCAACGACTTAGAACGTAAACAGGCTTTTCCCAGCTCTTGCCTTGATTGATTACCTGGGAGTGAAGTGGAGTTTTAGAGTCGAAATAATAAGATTGTTATTTGAAACACACGCATTTCATATGTGTTGCATTTCTACAGTAATCTGTGTAAACACATTGTTAAAACAGAAACGTGTTATATATTCTAGTAGCAATTGACAAAATGTAGGCATAAACTATATAATGTATGAAGCCTGAAGTCCAAATATCAAAGACACACTTTCACAAAAGGTACAAAAAAAAGCCACCGCCAAAAAAACCCGTCTTAGTATGAGACATTGACATGAATTAATTATTACTGCTTCCGTGGCGTAACAGTATCAGTCGCTGACTGGGAATCAGAAACTCATGAGTTCGATCCTGCACAACTCCCATTTGAGAAGTATTCTTATTTTCACTATTTTAGAATAAAAAGATACATTTCATTTCAGTCTGTAACAGCTGATGTAATTTATGATATTTGTAAAGGTTACCTTTATTTTTTTTAAATTCACTTTTCATTGTCTCAGTCGCGTTCAGGATCCATCCCTACCGCCCCCCATCTGACACTGCTGTTTTTACATAAAGACGTGCTATAGTTCTGCAGTGTATCACGATACATACGACCGCGTGTTTTTTTCCCCCAATATTGCCAGTCCCCACATGTTGCTGTATGCTGTTTCTTTTGTACTCCAGGACATGCAGAGGAAAGCATAGTAAAGAGCAGTAACTTCAGCGCTATATGCAATCATCAGACACTCCCCATCTAATGCTGTTTTCACATAAAGACGCGCTAAAGCTCTGCAGTGTACTTGTGACTGCATTGTCGTACCAATGCTTGCGAACTGAAGTGTCTGCATGCACTTTTCTTGGCATTATACGTGTATTTTTTGAGCATGCCCATGTAGCTCAAACACAGGAACATATGTTGATGTAAAAGTATAACAAAACAAGTGCACTTTTATTCAAGACTATAACCGAAGAAAAAAGAAAGCAAGTTACAGTAGGTGGAATGCTAAGAACTGCTGATTTCCATTCTGTGCTATATAACTTAACATTTGAATCTGATGATTGCATATAGCGCTTATTTAGTGTGCGCAAGAACATGCAGGTGGCCAGTTGCTGAGTGCTACAACGCACATTTTACAAAAAAAGAGACAAATATATGTGACGTTTTGAAGAAATCATTTTATGACGCGAATAGTACCAATCAGAAAACATCGTCGAAGTAATGCAATATTATTTGAAAACGAACAGCGTCAGGTTGGGTGTGAAGTTATACTGGCGCTGTTTGAGTCAGATCAGAAGCTGAATAAGCTGAACAAGCTCCTGTTCTGACTCTAAATAAAAAAGCATGAATTAATCAACAGAAATAACCGCGATTGACATTTTAAAGTTAACGATTTACAGTGCATACCAATTTATAAATTCAATGTCCATTTGAGGAAAAAAAAAACACTTTCTTCAAAGCTGGGAATCGAACTCGCGTCTCTGTGGCACAGTAAGGTAGTAGTGCTCCAAGTCAGCAAACCGTCCTTATAACTTTTTTTTTTTCAAGATCCATAACACACAGACAGACAGAGCACTGCGTAATACAGAGACAGACAGGCAGAGATATACAAATAAACAGGGAAGGCACATGTACTGAAAGAAAAAGCACTGAATAAGCACACCCGCTCTAACATCACCCCTCCCCCCGATCTGACTCTCTAAGTAACAGCGCAAGTACAGACACAAATCAAGTGCATGTGTGTACTGTATAATATTAACAAAAGAGCAGCTTACTACTGAAAACGGCAAATATAGGAGTGAGTGGGGATCGAACCAGTACTCTTGATCACACTTGGTGATATCGATCGCGGTTATTTCTGTTTATTAATTCATGCTTTTTTACTTAGAGTCAGAACAGGAGCTTGTTCAGCTTATTCAGCTTCTGATCTGACTCAAACAGCGCCAGTATAACTTCACACCCAACCTGACGCTGTTCGTTTTCAAATAATATTGCATTACTTCGACGATGTTTTCTGATTGGTACTATTCGCGTCATAAAATGATTTCTTCAAAACGTCACATATATTTGTCTCTTTCTTTTTTTTAAAATGTGCGCTGTAGCACTCAGCAACTGGCCACCTGCATGTTCTTGGGTACACTAAACAAGACAGCGCTATATGCAATCATCAGATTCAAATGTTAAGTTATATAGCACAGAATGGAAATCAGCAGTTCTTAGCATTCCACCATGCAAGCTGTCATATCAACCGCCATACTGTAACTTGCTTTCTTTTTTCTTCGGTTATAGTCTTGAATAAAAGTGCACTTGTTTTGTTATACTTTTACATCAACATATGTTCCTGTGTTTGAGCTACATGGGCATGCTCAAAAAATACACGTATAATGCCAAGAAAAGTGCATGCAGACACTTCAGTTCGCAAGCATTGGTACGACAATGCAGTCACAAGTACACTGCAGGGCTTTAGCGCGTCTTTATGTGGAAACAGTAGTATCAGATGGGGAGTGTCTGATGATTGCATATAGCGCTGAAGTTACTGCTCTTTACTATGCTTTCCTCTGCATGTCCTGGAGTACAAAAGAAACAGCATACAGCAACACGTGGGGACTGGCAATACTGGGGGAAAAAAACACGCGGTCGTATGTATCGTGATACACTGCAGAACTATAGCGCGTCTTTATGTAACAACAGCAGTGTCAGGTGGGGGGCGGTAGGGATGGATCCTGAACGCGACTGAGACAATGAAAAGTGAATTTAAAAAAAATAAAGGTAACCTTTACAAATATCATAAATTACACCGGCTGTTACAGACTGAAATGAAATGTATCTTTTTATTCTAAAATAGTGAAAATAAGAACACTTCTCAAATGAGAGTTGTATAGGATCGAACTCATGAGCTTCTGATTCCAAGTCAGCGACTGATACTGTTGCGCCACGGAAGCAGTGATAGTTAAGTCATATCAATGTCTCATACTAAGGCGGGTTTTTTTTGGCGGTGGCTTTTTTTTGTACCTTTTGTGAAAGTGTTTCTTTGATATTTGGACTTCAGGCTTCATACATTATATAGTTTATGCCTACATTTTGTCAATTGCTACTAGAATATATAACACGTTTCTGTTTTAACAATGTGTTTACACAGATTACTGTAGAAATGCAACACATATGAAATGCGTGTGTTTCAAATAACAATCTTATTATTTCGACTCTAAAACTCCACTTCAATCCCAGGTAATCAATCAAGGCAAGAGCTGGGAAAAGCCTGTTTACGTTCTAAGTCGTTGGGGGGATGGAATAGCCGGCTGCTGGCAGCATGTCTTTATCAGTACATTTAGATGACAAAAGACGCTGGCGGAGAGGTGAGAAAGGTTTTAAGAAGCGATTTAAGGTGGGCCGGATATACGAGTTTTTTCGTAGGCTCTGGTAATTCTAGTGTTAAACTGCTTATAGAAAGCTACCTAAGTCTCGGCTGCTTATATGCTACAATATATGCAATTCTATTTAATGCTACCTTACTTCTAGCTATTATACTTTAAGCTGTGTCTTGAGACTGTCATTCACCATATTGTTCTAACTATTGTGTATTGTTGATGGGTTTACCCTGCTTATTTGTTGATTTATTATTTTCTAGTTGTCCAAAAGAAATAAATGCAGTAATAGGCTTTGGTGTGAAACTGCCATTTTAATATACATGTTAGAATTAAAACATCTGGAAGTATCACTTCCTTGTGTACATGGACTACATTGTTTTCTCTTTACGTAAGTCTGGTTACTGGTGTATAATTAGCACTTTTCTGTTATTGTTCAATATTGAGAAAGAGTCCAGTTGAACAATAAAAAGTAGTTTATTGCACCCTTGTTTCTATCACATTATGAAACGTATAATTAATCCCCAAAGTGGGAGCTGCTATAGTTTGGGCAAAGGTATACAAAAAATAGTACATTAGTTAATAGGATGGGGGGCACTCATTTAGTTTAGATGGGGATAATCCCAGTTTCATTTTGTATGGTTTCATTCAGTGTTATTTTCTTTTAAACACCTTTTGTTGTGTGTCAAATAATAGTTAATTTGAATTTTTCCAAGATCTCATTAACATATCATGTATAATTTAAATTGGCTTGAACAATAAGAATTAAATGAATTTATCACAGTCTACATTATGCATTATTTTTCTTTTATAACTTATTTTAAATAGAAATATAGATGTTTTATTATTATCTAGTAAATATTAATGAAAATAATGCAGCGTGATAAAGTGGGTAAGTCTTGTTAATACTGTGAATTGATTATTAATTCTTAAATCACTAGATTTGAGGATACCCAGGTGCAGACCAGTTTTAATATGCTTTAATTTAGACTGAAATAATTAGAAAGTCTTGGGGCTGGGGATAACACTCTAAAGAGAGCTTGTAGGCGGCATTTAATATGTCTGGTAACAATATCATTTTATTAACAGAAAATGAGTATGAAACCAACGTCAAACATAGTTGAAACCCCAGAGTCTAAAATCGATTGTTATTTGTGTCCGCTTTGGTGGGTAGGGATCAAAAGGATTTATCTTTATATGCCTTTTCCTTCTCATGTCTCTGATGCTTCTCCTATGAGAAAAGTTGAGCACTTCCCTGCTGTGCCTTGTGCAGGCCACTGCCTACCAGCAATCAACAGCATTACCTGCAGGCCCTAGATGTCTGCTTTCTGTTATTTTGTTATTATTTTTAGAGGCCAGCTCATAAGCCCCTAACTGATAAAGGTGACCTCCCCCTACTACTTGCTTTGTAGGATTAACATCTAGAAAATTGTATCGTGCAAACTTAAAAAATAGTCACATATCAAGGTACTGTCATGTATTGTGCCGGCTCACAGCAAATGTAAAGTAAGATAAACTTCTGAAATGAAACCTAAAGGATGCATCCATCCGTCTTCTATGCCCTCTAAATAAAACAAAATTATTTATGACTATCATTTTTTTTTTGGTTTAAAGTCAGTAAATAGGATTGTATTTACAAACCCTGTCATTTGTTCAAAGTATTAAAATTTGTATCATGTAACATCAACACTGTATAATATATTTAAAGAAATTGTAAGAAAATATGTTGTTTTTTAAAAGAAATAATTTTTTGATCGTTACAAAAACAGAAATAACCTATAAGATACTGTAATTGTCTACAATAAAAAAAATAAAAGGCTTATTGCTCAAACCCATTCATCTGGATAGAGTAGTGAATGGATTTAATTAATGGATGCACAAAATGAAGGTACCCTCTGCAATAATTCTAAATGTTCTTTCTGCAAAATTTGTTTATTGGAGGCTTAGCCAATTCTGCTTCAATATCAGGCTTTCATGCTGAGACTCACCAGCTCCAAGGTGATAAAACAGCAGGATAAATGAACAAATTAAACAGCATTAACAATGTCTTTAACTACTGGAGGATGCTAGAAACTTCCCAGAGTGTCAATTTGCCATAAACTAATTTCAAATAAGCAAGCAGTAAAAATTCTCAAATGTTCTAGCAATAAAAAGACATCATTAAGTCATTGCTTTATGCATGATGTCTCCTGACTATGAACATTTTATCTAAATATTCCTGGTACAAAACCATGTGTCGCCAAATTCTTCTCACCAATTAAGGCATAAAATGATCTTATTTACAAGGCAGTCATATCTGATGCATTAAAGTTTGCTGAAATCTTCACTGATGTCTAATATGAGTGATTGTGGTAAGTGGGAATGTGAATCTCACTCAAGAGTTTGTTACTGTAAAGTTCAGTTTTTATTGTTTCAGGCTTATTTTCTTTTCAGTAAAATGTCAAATGGCCTGAAGCTAATCAAGACTACGAGATTTATAACAGCAACATTTATTTATATATCACATTTTCATACAAGCAGTGAAGCTCAAAGTGCTTTACAAGATGTCAAAGAGGAAGTTACAAGAAAATAAAAAATATTTAAGATTAGGTAAGAATATTAATAAATAAGTAACAAATTTAAAAAATCCATACAATATTATAAAACAAAGATGTATAATTAATAGAAGGGTAGCATCCTTATATACAATACCATAATGTAAATCTCTAAAGATAAGTCTAATGATGAGATCAGAGAACCACAAGGACAAAAAAAAATCTGTGGGGCTCCAAGGCCAAAGACCCTCCAAGGCCCACTGGACAGATACATATCAATAACTGTATTTATCTAAATTACATGGAAATTAGTGATTTATTTGCACTTTTGTTTGGGAACACAAAAAGTATTATAAAATACTTGAATAAAGCTTTTCATATAATGAATTATTTACACCTGATCCTGGTATACCTGACTCTAATTTTAGGTATATGAGGCAGTGATGAGATGTACTTGGTTTTTCCATATGCAAACTTTGAATTTATGTTTAACTAAATTTATACAATGAAGACATGCAGGTTATTACAATAACTTTATTAACTCAATAGCTTTATTAACTTTATTAATTCAAAAGAATGTCACAGAGGCACTGTATGCTTAGGTACAATCTTGTAAGTGCTCAAATTACCTAAAAGATGAATCATAAGTAAGGTTATGAAATAATAATAATAACACTGGTCAACAAGCATATTTGCTACTGGGATTCTTTTACCTGTACTTTAACAAATTTCACTTGCTGACTCCAAATCTGAAAACCATTTTCATCCAGCACATCCCATTTTTTAGTTATGATATTCCAGGTCTTGGACAATGAGGGTGACTGGACAGTAAAGGCAATGCATTTCAGCATTTAAGAAATAAGTTTGGTCTCGAGAAAAGAGAAGCCAAAATTGAGGAAGGTGTTTTTGTTGGCCCTGAAATCTATGAACTGATGCTTGACGATGAGTTCAAAAGGAAACTGAAGCCCACTGAATCAGCACCCTCATTCGTGCAGGTTGTCCAGAATTTTCTTGACAGTCACAGAGCAGAGAATTATACTGAGCTTGTGGAGAATATGCTGAAAGCATATCAGCTTACGGGAGCCAGAATGTCACTAAAGACGCATTTTTTACATTCTCATCTCAACTTTTTTCCACCAAATCTAAGCGATGTCAGAGATGAGTATGGGGAAAAATTTCATCAATATATAAAGGTGATGGATAACTGATATCGGGAAAAATTCACTCCGAGCATGATGGGTGACTACTGTTGGTTCTTGCAAAGAGAGACAGATGTGCAGTACAAGCGCAAAAGCGAGTGCCTCCAACATTTTTGGGCACGCTGACTTCACTTTTATATTGAGGTAAATTGACATAAATATGCTTTAACATGTCTCTGACATCGTCTTCTGGTTTGTTTTCAGAATAAACACATCAACACAATTTTGGTGGGACATAGTCCAAACTCCAGATATTATGGTGATATATTATATTGATATTCAAAAGTGTCACAACGTCAATGATGTTTTTTTCAAAAATCTGATGTGCTTGCTTAATTCCAATTTCATATATGAAATCAGTGTAAAAAAATTAACAAAGAGCTGCTCTGAAGTTCCCAGTAGCAAACAAAAAATATTTTTTTGTAGACCAGTGAAATAAGACAAATAAGAATACAAATAATACAAATGAATAATACAATAATTAATGAATAAATAATAATTCAAGAATAAACTGTGTTTTGCGTACTTACAACTGTAAACCTAATTTTGCCCAGCCCTTTATATGTGTATATACAGCATATATATACATATATATATATATATATATATATAAAATATATGTATGTATGTATACTGTTCAAAAAATCAAATGTGATTATGTCAACATATGTTAAAAAAGTTAAAACATTTCATATTATATATTGTACATACAATGCATACAATTTTATTAAATGAGCCTAGAAATGCGATCTGAAATGACAAAAACAAATGGCTTCTTGTCAGCCTGCATCCACCCAAGCTGTCCAAGCTAAAATCATTTTGGCTCTGCAATCAACAGAGCACACACACACAGCCCTAACCCAGAAAAACATAGAAGGCTTCATAGTATGCTTTCTATATCATGGACATCTGTTTTGCCAAGGAATCACACCATGAGCCATCCAGTTCACATATTTGCACGTCACCAGCATGGGTTAAGAGTAGGACTCCCACTCACCCCCACTTTCTGTGTAATTCCGCTGCACAATGTCATTTAGATGAAATGAGCAGCCCGTGTGTGGGGGGTTGAGGAAAATGAGTGTTTATTGCAGTAGACCACTCAAAGTCTCCATAAAAGACACTGTTGTGAAATGAAAATATGCATCAGCCATACTTTCTGCAGTTTTTGAGCTTGCAGCCTATTTTGTTTAGTTTAGTTGATAACTTTAGCAGTCACATTGCTGATCAAGCCAAACATTTAGTGCTCGCCTTAGTACTTTACACAGAAAAGAAAAATATTACTGTGTGAGAGTAAAACTGCCAAAGGCAGCAAATTTAATTTCTTGTTTGCATCATCTATACTGTATTCTCTTCTGAATCCATATGCATTGTTGTTCAACTAACCTAAACATGTACAGTATATGTCATAAAAAGCATGGAATTTTTGTATCCAGTTTGTTTTTGGAAGTAGTTTAATAGAAGACTTTGTATAACTGCTGCACTGTTTTTGCAAGATGACAAGTGGCGGCTGAATGAGGTTTAGGAGCCTGCTTAGATGACAGCTTCATGCTACACAAAAAAGCAAAGAAAACAGAAAGCTATAGCCTGTACAGTACAAATGAGTATATTTTCTGTATGCATCTGATGCATTAATATTTTATATTACTTTAATAGAGGTTTATATAAATAATTGGAGAAATACTTTGATGTTTGTCTAATTTATCTAACAGAAAAGGAAGTTGTTCAAAGATACCTGTAATTTATTTAAAGATATATTTAACTTCAAATGGTCTTTAAATATAAAAAGGCAATATCAACATATCTAGTAATCATTTAAATATGTAATTCCTGTAAAGTTATCTTAAACGTTGCAGAGCGGTATGTAATGATATATTTAAAATCTACCAAGATATATTTAGGTAAGTTTTGGGAAATTTAAAGATATTTATAAATCATTTAAAGTATCTTTAAACTGTTTTTTAGATATTTTTACATTATTTCAAGAATTACTTAGTAGTTAAAGATGGTAACATACATTTCAATTATACATTGGAATAAAAAAAAACTTTTAAGCCCAGGTTCATTAAGAGATACTTATAGTAATTTTTAGACGTATTTAAGAAACTTTAAAAAAATGATTAAATCCAGCTTATGAACATAACTTATTAATTGCATTTGAAGATATCTGAAAATGATTTAAAGAAAAAAATCAAAATGTCCTGAAATACAGTCAGACCGGTTTGGACTGTGTGTGTGTCAGTTGTGCTTGGGGTTTGGTACTCGATAGTACCCCCTATCTTTTACAGTATGTATATATGTGTGTGTATGTGTATGTGTATATATACTGTATAGATCGCTGGGGTTCTTACCTGGCTGGGATGCCTGGAGGGACCAGAAAGGGACTTAAACAGCATCCGGGTTACGAGGGGGCAGCTGCCCTGGACTAGGAGAGGACCACGGGAGAAGAGTAAAGGGGATTTAACTCATTGGAACCCGTGGCCTCCGCCAGGGGGGCAACTCAAGCCTCATCGGACCTGGAGAATTGTCACTTCCGCCACACCAGGCAAGATGGCGGATGAACCTGCCAGGGATGCCTGGAGTGCTTCTGGTGCAAAGGGCAGCACTTCCGCCACACCAGGAAGTGCTGCCGGATGGACGTCATCAGCCACCTGGAGCACATCCGGGCGGGAATAAAAGGCACTGCCTTCCTACAGTCTGGGAGCCAGAGTCGGGAGTGGGAGTAGGACATAGCTCCCACGAGGAGACAGGTGGCCAAGGACTGAGAGAAAGGACTTTATTGTGGTGATTAATTGCTGTGTGCATTGTGTGGTGTTTGGGACTGTGTTTATTTATGTTTAATAAATGTGTGACTTTTATAAAGATGTAGTTTCCGACTGGTGGTGTCCGGGCAAATCTCACAATACATATATACAAACGTTTTACAAATGTTTTCAAAGATACTATTTGTATCTATCCATCCATCCATTTTCCAACCCGCTGAATCCGAACACAGGGTCACAGGGGTCTGCAGGACCCAATCCCAGCCAACACAGGGCACAAGGCAGGAACCAATCCTGGGCAGGGTGCCAACCCAACGAAGAACACACACAAACACACCCACACACCAAGCACACACTAGGGCCAATTTAGAATCGCCAATCCACCTAACCTGCATGTCTTTGGACTGTGGGAGGAAACTGGAGCGCCCAGAGGAGAACATGCAAACTCCATGCAGGGAGGACCCAGGTCTCCTAACTGCAAGGCAGCAGCGCTACCACTGCGCCACCGTGCCGCCCCTATTTGTATCTCTGAATTGGTAATTTATTTTTTAGAATATTACATTTTCAAAGTACCAGTGAAGGTCACCTCTAATGTAATTAAAAAAACTAATTGAAATAGTGTTTTGCTTGAGGTTGTTAGATTTTAGTATGAGCAATGCATACTTTTCCAATCTAAAGGATTCCTGCTCCACTAAATATAAATGCCAATGTTTGTTTTACTTTTGATTGTAGGATTAACAAAAACTTACATGTCATTCTTTTATGATGCATTACATAGCATTAGGTGTAAGAGAATAATGCACTATATGACAATAAATTTGCAGACAAATAATCAATTTTAATATTAAGATTTAAAAAGATATTTCTTTAAGCACAGTTGGGTAAAATCACTAAATGTCATAAAAATAATCCAATACATCATATTTCATACTGTATATCTTCTATATTTTATAGATGCACTATATTTTTACTACTTCAGTTTGTTACATTAGTCATCTTTAATTGAAAAAAGCTGTTGCCAAACTTGCAGTGTCAACAGATGCTACTACTGCTATAGTAAATCAATTCCTTTCTGCAGGAAGATAAAGGCAGTCCAGACATTTTACTGTCTTTTCCACCTCATCAAGAACCTTTAATCTGCCTAGGATGAATCTTATCTTCACAGCAACAGCCTGCTAAACTTGCACTGTATACGTTTTCAAAGTTAAGTTTTCTCACAAATACATTAAGAATAAGTTATAGCTATAATATGGAAAATGGTATATTTAAAACGGGTATATCAAAGCTATTAAAAAATTAAATATATTATACCCAGGTAAAATTTTAAAATGTGTCAGAAAGCAAATGCTTGTTTAGAAAGTTCTTGTCATTTAATAAAATTTGATTAGTTTCAGATATTAGAGTATATATAAGAAAAAGTCCTTTTCCCTAAACTTGATGCTGGGAGTATAATCCAGCCTCAATACTTAACTACTAGTCAGTCAGTCAGTCATTTTCCAACCTGCTATATCCTAACACAGGGTCACGAGGGTCTGCTGGAGCCAATCCCAGCCAACACAGGGCGCGAGGCAGGAATAAATCCCCAGGCAGGGCACACACACACCAAGCACACACTAGGGATAATTTAGGATAGCCAATGCACCTAACCTTTGGACTGTGGGAGGAAACCGGATCACCCGGTTAACTATTAAATGTGACAAAAAGAACTGTAGCACAGGAAGGATATTAACATACTGCATTTGGTTAGCATGTATATACAAATGGAATGTATAAATGATTTAAAAATATACAATTTCCTAATAAGCAGACATAATTAAATATTGTAGCCAGGTGCAGGAATAACAGCTTCACGAATTGGAAAAATTTGGAGTGCCAACCGAGTCGTCTCATTCATTGTCTAGAGCAAGGACCAAAATTAACACTCTTTAGTGTGCATGTCCCACAAAGCAGGGCATAAACTCAAAACAGAAAGTAGTTTGGCTTGTTAGCCAGTAGCAAGATCACTTCCCTAGTGGATCTCCTTCCAGCGGATTGCTCTTGGCAAAAATGATGTCTTCTTCCGGGAAGCACAAGCTTTTATACAGTCTAAACCAGAAAGGGGCAGAGTCAGTTTTCCTCACTTGGAGGTTTCTCAACACTGTGGAAAGAGAAGGAAATGATACATTCCCTTTCGTCCCGGTGAGTTATTACATATCTCGACACAGTCTGCTAGTAGATATTCTGACGCGTAATATATACTGTATTTCATTAAATGTATGATCCTTGTAGCAGGAGTTTGGAAACAGGAGAATCTCGACAATACTAATTGTAATGAGTCCTCCTTGTTGTGTATATCACAGCAATGCATTGCTTCATTTTTGTTACATTTCTAAAGTGAAGAAAGAAGGTGTTGGATCTTGGTGAGAAATTAAGAACAGCATGAAACAACCAGCTTTAAAACAATAAAATATTTAATTGGTGCTTAAAAAAAAATAAAACTGCTACAGTATTGGTGAGAATTTGTAAAAAACGTTTCCTAATTGCATCAAAACTCTGAAGAATTTGCTTTATATTAATAATTACTATAACAGTCTTTACTACTGCACAGATCTCCAGTTCTGGCTGAGTTAATAATGTTTCCCTCAATTTTTATGACATTGTTGGTGATTAACTAGCTGTTTAAATTTGGCCATGTACTTATTAATACTCATAATTGGGTCAATACAGTTAACTTCAATGAGAAAATGCATATATTTAGTGTGACGACTTCTACAAGTGGCTGGTTATTATGTTCTGCAATACTTGTATGTTTAACTAAAAGTTCATTCAGTTTTTTATGTTTCAGTACTAAAATAGTTTTAATCAGAAACTATGCTGCAGTAAAGAGAAGAAGGGATAAGGGCTGTTTACTTTGTGGCTACCACTTATTAATGACAGTCAGATTTAATTAGAGGCAAGGGAACATGCTGATTCTCTTGTGGTGGGTCTGCTGATTTCTGAGAAACTGCCTTGTTAACTGGCTCATTACGTTTTACCTAATTTTACATACTGTATAAATAGAGCTTATGGGTTTCTGAATGTCACAGAAATAAAAGAGCTCTCTCCCTTGTCCCTCACCCTCCTGCTGTGTCATGTTCTTCTAGGTCACTTATCTCAAGGTGAATACGACCGATAGCATGTGCTTAGAATTGCTTGTTTCTGTCAAAAATATATTCATCTTTGAGAGAAATGAAATGAATAAAAGGGGGTCTCATAAACATTTCATCCATCTTGAAAAGAGGCTACTATTAAACTAATAAACAATTAAATTCAACATAGTGTAGCTGAGAAGTGAAACAAAAAGTGAATGCCAAGCAGTGCATCAGCATTTCATGGAGTTGTTGATATCCATGCTCCCTATGGTTTAACTTGTCTGCCCCCTTTTTTTTTTAAATGTAATGTATTTCACAAAATATGTACAAATATAGACATATGAGGAAATGAGAATACTATAAGGGTTATTTGTTTATCATTTCTGTGTCTAGATTCACTTATACCAATTATTGGACCATGCACAGTGTGACTAGTAGGGGGTGCAACAGACCCCAAATGGCAAAACCACACAAAACAGTCCCATGTAAAAACAAACATTTTATTAATGAAAATACCTCCAATAACTCCTTACTTCCCTACAGCCTAATATGACACTGCCAGTACACCAATAAATGTTCTTCTGACTCCTCCCCAGGGAATGTTGTCCTTCTCCT
The DNA here is from genome assembly GCF_900747795.2 of Erpetoichthys calabaricus. Taxonomy (NCBI): domain Eukaryota; kingdom Metazoa; phylum Chordata; class Cladistia; order Polypteriformes; family Polypteridae; genus Erpetoichthys; species Erpetoichthys calabaricus. Next base: position 68,644,395 of record NC_041396.2, read on the forward strand.
CTCCCAACACCGACATGTCTGGCTGGGGTTGGGCATCCTTTTTTATCCTGGACCCGGGATTACTTCCAGTACCAGGGCACACTCAAAGGAAGCACTTTTGGGTCAATTGAAAGTACTGAAATGAGGGGCTTGTGTATGCCCTCAGCTCCCCTGGAACTCAACAAGGCTGCTCCATGGGACTACAATATCCAGCATGCCCTGCAGGTGTCCAAGTGGGAAACCAAGGCCACAGAGATTGCCCTCTAATGTTTTGGGGAAGAAACTGCTCCTCACAGAATATCTTCCCTGATCCTTCCATGTTATGGGCATCCCTGCTGGGTAAGGACCCAAGTTCTGTTCCATCCGGGAAGCGGATTCCCACGTGGTATCTCTTACAAGGGGTATGACCTATGTCAGTGGCCTTAGGCAAAAGGGAGGAACCAACCACTGGCAAAACAGCCTGACAGGAAACACTATAAAATTTTAATTTCATCAAAAATTTAACTTTTGAGTATTCTGATTATGTATAGTTAAAAAAATGTAGGGTTTCTGATTGCTGCTCTCAGTTTTACAAATTAGAAGTGACACTTTTTGGTCTGGGAGGTATAACAGCTTTTTTTGCCAAATATTTGTATAGTTTAAAGAGACAACAGTTAAGTAATTGGTTCAGCAGCTGCATGCCCTATCAAGTTTAATTCAAAGAGCAGAAGGGGCTATGGTTAGGGTTTGTTAAGAAAGTCTGATCAACATGAACAGAAATGCAGTGTATTCTGGGAAAGCTTAAAGTCAACGTAGCTTTTAGAGTATTTGCTTAGCTAGAAAGTGCAGCTTTTGATTCCCACTGGAAAATAACCTTGACTTTGTGATAATGATTCAGCAACATTCTGTGTATTTTGAGAAATAGTAAGCTATCTGCTAAAGGCCAGGAGCACAATTTTGGAGTGAAGGGAGAGGGATAGTGACTGCCTTTTATAAGACTTCTAATTCTAAAAATAATTCTTTCAGTTACTGCTTGTTCCGGTTTCTTTTTTCTGATTTCTGACATGTTTGAAAAGGAGCTCTGTCTTTAGTAGGAACTCTTTTTTTGCATTTTTAATTAAGGATTTATAATTTACACCTAAAGTAATGAAGCAATCTGGGAATTGTCATCTGGGTCTGAACCATTACTCCATTAACCCACCCACATTTTATTGCTCTTTGTATTGGATATATTTGCTGCTATTGCTTTGATGCCAATAAAAATATTTTTAAGTGAAACCTTAAATTAACGTCTTTGACTGAATGCTATTAGTGTGGCCAAGAACCTAGACTGTCCTTGTCTAGCTGCAGTCCCTTTAGAGCACAAGAGGACATTCTTGTGAAACCCTCTATCAGTGTTAAAACTGAACTGAAGTAAAGACAATCCCACTGTCACAGAGGTTTATTGGGTAAAATATGAATAATGAGACAGCGTAGAGGCAGTGTTTGAGGTTTGCAGGCACTTCTCAATTTTAAGAAATTGCATACTTGTAGTGTTTGCTGCAAACTGCCAGTTTTTGCTACAAACCAGCATACATCATGCTTCCTGCACCCAGCTAGTAGCTGGCGATCATATGTTTCTGTTTCTTGCCAGTGTAAACTCCAAAGGTGACCCCTCCTGCTCATAAATAGAATTTTAGTGCATTGTCTCCTCTTTACCCTCTTAACAATTGTTAGTATATCATGGTGCTTGAACCTCCATGGGGGATGCTCGCTGATCACCTGCTGCCAATGATGTTAGTTGGAACTCCAAGGGGGTTATGGGGTTACCCCCCCCCCACACACACACACACACATACACACACCACCACCACCACCATCTTTGATTGAATCAGTCAGTCCCTATTAGAGGATACCAGCACTTACATGGTTGCACTTCAGGCACTGGTAAGTGGTAACAGTTGTATAGTTGGTTTTGAAATTTCTTTCTATCCCCCATAAGAATGTAAGAGATTAGTTGGTACCTTTTGTGTTAAGTGCATGTCATGGGTGATCTGATAACATGAGAAAACAATCCAATTTTATGAAAACACTTTGCTGTATGCTAAGCCATACCATTTGCATGAGCTAAGCTATAATAATAATAATTCCATGCCTAGTACAATACATTAGACCGCAGCGAAGTTGCGGTTCACAGTTCGTGGCATCAGTCATTCGCAGATTTTTCCTTAGAACGTATCTAATAATCGTTAGCGGAAACCGCAAATATCCTCCACAATTTTGATGGCTTTTTTTGTGGCAATACTGTACTGTAGAGAGAACAGGAAGCAACTGTAGAGGAAAACGCAGCTTGGAATGGTGAAAGTAGCCAATAGAATTTGAAACTGCAACTCCCAGCAGTCCCTGGGGCTGTTGGGGTTAAAGGATGTCAGCGCGGCTTTTAAAAAGGGGGCTGGTGACCAAAAGCAAAAAAAGCAAAAATAAAGTTTTGTAATTTGTGTTTCAAGTTCCTGTCTGTCTGCCTTCTGTTGGGTTACCTGTACTTATTCGTTTTGTACTGGATCGTTTCATGATTGGCATCTGAATTGTCTGCCGTCTGCCTGTGTACATGAGGACTGTAAGTGGATTCATGGCCATCCTGCAAAGAAAGGAGCGCTCCTGAACCCGTCCACCCGTTTTCACCATTTCAGGAACTAGCGGTAGGACTATCTTTTCATTCCCATTCAACGTTCGGATCTCTGGACTATCTATTTTCATCATTACATTTCATCCGTTGCCGTTTTTAATGAACATTTTTCATGATTTACTGTGTGTGTTTTCTTTGTGCTTTGTTGTATTTAATGTGTAATCAGCGTAAGGGGAACAGGGGTGGTATTGTTGTTTTTATTTGTTTTCATTACATTCTTTATTTGCTGTTTGATTACCGGTTTGCTTTGTTTTTGTCTCTGTTTGTGATTGTGTGCGGATCAAGCCAAGGCTGGGTTTGTTCCTGGAATTTCCACCATAAAAATAAATCACTGTCTTCTCGACAGTGTGAATCTTAGTGGCACCGGACCGCTACAGCGTTATTCATTTCTCTTTGCTGCTGATTGACTGTGATGCATCTCCAGCTGAGTGTTCTTGTGTTTTCCATTTTGTTCCTCTGAACCCTTAAACCACCACAACCGGCTATAGTAATTTCCCAGTGCCATTTGCGAGCATGCAGAAGCTGATCAGTCAGTGCCGTACATTTGTTGAGCAGCCAGCTCATGACCACTGCCAGCTCCTTGTGAGTAGGGGGCTGAAAGCACCCCTAGAAGACACGGACACTCCTCAAAAAACCCCTCCTAAAAAACGCTGATAGACTACCTTCACATTGCTTTCTTACTTGCTGGGCTTACTTGCGGCTGCTCTGTCGTGTTATATGCTTCTCGCGCGACGCTACATTTACTTAAAAGCCTGAACAGCACCTGTCCTTTTTTGGCTGATTGCTTTATTTCTCTCTTCTACCCCAGACATCCTCTGCTCCTGTTGGGGTTGCCCTCCCATTGTGCTCCCTTATGATATTTGCCTATTCTTTTAAACGAGAACTAACTGCATACTGAGCTTGTTTTACTTCTGAAAGAGACATGTTTGTTTGAAGTGTTTGAATAAAGTTCCTGTCTCTACAATCTCCTGTGTTTCTGTGCAATTCTGTGACATCATGCAGCACTGCAGCCTCACTGTCTCTGGAATTGAGCTGCTGCACTAGACTAGCCTGCCAGCATCAGCGTTTATGTCTGTGTGCTTGCGTGCAGCCAGTTCAAGCGCAGTTGGCCCGGTAATTTCATCCATGGCATCAGTTACACCTTGTACATATTGTTACAGTAGTTTTTAAAATAGTTTTTACAGTTCATTAGCAGTGTGTAAAATTATCAGTGTTGCAATAATTGTGATGCTCTTTGCATGGAAAAAAATGTGTTCCATTAAATTTTCACTTTTTCTTTGTGAATTGTGATGTTTACTTAAAGTGCAGCAAAAAAGTATTTGCCGTCCACGGATGCATTAACCCCCAAGTACGTGGCAGTTTAAGGGTTAAAGCCCCAAGATGCCGTCGAAATGCCCTGCACCGTCGAAATGCCCTGCACCTTCTAAGGCTTCTGGCAATGAAAACACACTTGCATGAATTACAGTACATATAGCGGTAACATCAGTATTTTACATTCTAGCACTGCGGGAGACATAGCAATAAGGTACTGTGCAGTATACAGGTTTACCTTTACATTCTTTTTTGAGGTAATGTATTAAGCTGAGTTTGAGTGTTTTGGGGGCATATTTAGGGTTTAAACTATAAAAATAGGCATTTTTTTAACCATATCCAAAATTCACGATTTTTCACAATTCGCGGGTGCTCTAGGAACGTAACCCCCACAAAATTTGGGGGTGTACTGTACTAGTATGAAAAGGCTTTTACCTTGCTGCACTCTCTTTATCATTCTTTAATGGTATCCCCATTAATCCAGTCATCTATTTATAGTCACAGTAATAAAGTGCCCCATCCATTCTGTACTGAAGGATTTGGCTGGAGCTGGAATCAGTTTCATTTGGTATTTGGTTAGGCTGTACACAAAGCAGGTGACAAGGCCATGTGTGGTACCATAACACCAAACATGCCTTGAATTCTGCCACCATGGCTTCTGCTTTCATGCCTATACATGAGCCTGTAAGGTTAAACTAAGGTTCCTCTCACCTGAAATGCTCATTGTAGCATTCTTTGTGTTGTAAAATATTAAATACTCAGGCTGATAATGCTAAATAATTTAAATGTTCTTAATTGTGGTGTTTATTAACAGTTTTATTTTACCAGTATAATGAGGTATCTTTCCTAAAATTGTTCTGATATTTTTTTTCAGACCGTATTTTGAAGAAACTGTATCAGGAGATAAATTTGTTTAATGTTATTTACTACTAAAACTATTCATAAAGAAATACCATACACTATTCTCGTCATTTTATATTGAGACCACTCATTGTTTGTGCTTGTGTGAGTGTGATATACGAATTTCAAAAAAAGGTAAAGAAAAGAAGATAAGTTTGGTGTTGAATTCTTGACATACGGCTGTATTCTCTAAAGTGCTCCCTCTGTAATAAGAAAAATGTTTGCTTCATTCGTATACACGCTTCACTTGTTTTTGTGTGCAATAAATCTTACTGTCATAGCTGATGTATAGTTATGGTACCCTTTTGGAAAGGGTGTTGATCAGAACAATATGGGGTCAACATATCTCACAAGCTATCTGCAGTTCCATATCCCCACTCCTCCTATTACTGTGACAGTAGCAACAGCACTCTGCCAAATTAATGTGACACTCGCTTAAGCACAAAAATTCTGCTCCTATGCTTTATGTTTCTGGGGGATTTTTAGCTGGGATGGTGCAGACATTAAGGAAAAGCAAGTAAGTGAATAAAGTAGGAATAAAAATGATTTACTGCGGAGATTAATTAAAAAAAGACTATCTTCTTGACAAATACCTAAGCACCACAAAAGCCACATGTTGGTTACATTAAATGTTGCTCAAGTGGGCTTTGAAGAAACCCAAGTCTCTAATGATTAACTTTCTTTAATAATTGATGGTAACAACCAGTAAAGTGGGATCAATGGATGCTGCGCAGCATTTCATAAGAAAAAATGAGTAGCATCAGAAGTTTGTAAAGCTAACTAAACCTACTTAACTGAATCTAAATGACTAAGCATGATTTTTTTCTGTATTATTAATTAGAGTAATAATGGAGCAGAGACAAAGTATAAAAGCTGATAGTTAGGGACTAATGTGTCTCTAATCATAAAAAAACTTAAATCTATAAAGTTACTAATTTAAATGTAAAAAATATATTCAAGAACTGGCCTGTGGTGGACCTTCCCAAAATATCTCACCTTTATATCTTCTGTTCAGTGTTCTGGACTCTCAAAACTGTGTTTTGAAATAAGCAATTTATGGAAATAAATGAGGGATGTTTGTATTCTGGGGCCTCATGTATAAAACTTGCTTATATTCTATACTAAAATTTTGCTTAAGCTAGAAAGGCAAAAATGGCATACGCACAAAGAAATGTAATTTATACATTCACCACGAACCACACCATGTTGCTTTATTATTCTCAGATCATCTTAAAACTATGACCTTATGAGCTTGCTTTTAGTCGCTTCCCAGTAGCGACCATGTATGGAATTAAAAATGAATATTTTGAATATTCATGATCTAACCGCCATATAAACTTGGCTATGTGACACCTTTATTTTCAAACCACGAGAGAACAATGAAAATGAAATAGTGAATGTAAATATTTTAATCAACAAATTAGGTTCATGGAGACGCAGCAGTAGTGCTACTGTATTGTAGTAAGAAGTCCGGGGCTGTTTAGAAGAGGGATACATTGATGAAAAATATAAACTATAAACCATCCTGCCCAAGGCAACATTATTGCACGTAACCAATGCTTAAAACAGTAATTTGCTCTGAACAATTTCAATTCCAGCTTAGTTCACTGTTTCAGATTTAGCTTGAGAGAGTTGATTTCAACTGGAATATGTTGTATACAGTATTCTCCTCTTTTACACACCTAATAGACACTCCCACTGGCAAAACAGATCCTTCATAGTCAGTACGAGTGATTGAAACTGTAGTGCTCATGGCTGTAGCTTATACCTGTCTGTACAAACAGCAGCGTGGCAGTCTGTGCAAATCCCAGTCACATGTAACATATACCCTTGTTACAAAAGATTTAAACAAAAGAGATGTGTTGTCTGTCTCTTTGATGAAGCAAGTAAATAACAGAAAACACTCCAACTTTAACTGAATGTTACGGTATGTGTATATTTTCTAACTTCCTAAAATGAAATGCTTTTTCTGTCATTTAAACATTTTTAATGGTATCTGTATATTTTTTTTGCAATAATGACTGGATTATAAGCTGGTTTATAAAACGATTTAGACTTCCTAGAGCTGTCCCCTTGGAGTCGTGGGCTAAATTGGAACCCACATTACAGAGAACATCACACAGAAATCACATAATCCCCATCCCATTACAGGACTTAACAACCGGGTTTAGAAAATGGATGAATGGATGGATGGATGGATAGACATGCAGTGATACAAGATTTAGTGCCTTGAGTCATTAACATGTCCATTCATGTGCACTACCAGTCAAAAGTTTTATTTGAACTTTTATGAAATTAATGGACAAGTTTGGTATTTTTCAAGTCAATGTTATTTCTTCACAGTGGAGGTGTTGTGACACCAGGGGGCGCACAGCTCCCCAAACACCTGACACAACAGACAGACACAATTCCCAGCACAACACAGGCTTTATTTCAGTGGGGAAGTGCTTTTCCCTGGCTCCCCACAGCAGTGCAGTACATATAAGTACCAGTAAACCCCAAATACACAGTCCCTTTCTTCTCCTTGTATCTTCTGCATCCACTCATCCCTCAAGGTTCGTTCTCCCGACCTCGGCTCCCTGAATGGCAGTTTTCCAGGTGTTCCACAATCTCCTTCCGGGTGTAGCAGCAGCCATTCTCTACGCACCCTCTAGTGGCAGCCACAGGCCCCAGAAGGCTTGAGCTTCCATGCTCTAAACCTGTGGCACTGTAGCAAGCCAATGGGGTCTGCCCTCTGTCATCCTGAGGGAGGTATTGTCCCATGCAAGCTCCTTCCATTATGGAGGCGTCCCAGTCGGGTAAGAAGCTGTCTGTTAAAGTATATATCAATTTTTCACATGAAATTGTGTTGTAAAGTGTTAAATGTTTTATAAATTTTAAAAATATGCACCCAGATTTTGCATATTATGGTAAAGATGATGGATATCAGGGTCCATCCATCCATCCAATGTCCAACCCGCTGAATCCGAACACAGGGTTACGGGGGTCTGCAGGAGCCAATCCCAGCCAACACAGGGCACAAGGCAGGAACCAATCCTGGGCAGGGTGCCAACCCACCGCAGGACACACACAAACACGCCCACACACCAAGCACACACTAGGGCCAATTTAGAATCGCCAATCCACCTAACCTGCATGTCTTTGGACTGTGGGAGGAAACCGGAGCGCCCGGAGGAAACCCATGCAGACACGGGGAGAACATGCAAACTCCACGCAGGGAGGACCCGGGAAGCGAACCCAGGTCCCCAGGTCTCCCAACTGCGAGGCAGCAGCGCTACCCACTGCGCCACCATGCCGCCCATATCAGGGTCCCAACATGAAAATATAAGCATTTAAACTAAAAGAAAAAGGTCTTTTTCAGGGAAAACATAATGGGCTAATGGGGTTAATGCTTATCCCACAAGGTCTTTACTCTTAGATATTTGTGTTCTGATTCTGTTGGGGCTTTGTTTCTGCCAGACCTGTTCCAACCAAAGTTTCGTCCAGTTTCCAAGTTCCTTTTGATGGTGTAGGTAACTGTAATTACTGACACCTTGGCTTTCTATACAGTTTCCCTAGACGAAAGACCTTCACTTTTAAGAGTTGGACTGTCTGTCTTTCTCTGTTAATTGTCTTTTTTAATTGACTTTTTTGGTGTAGCAAGAGAGTTGTTCCAACTCCGCTTTCATATAGACAAAGGGATTGTAAGTAATAACAAAAGTTGGGACACATGTAGGAATTGTTTCTATCAACATTCAAGGCTTAATTAACTTCCATTGTTAAAGAATAGCTGTAAGTTGTTAACCCATTATGTTTTCCCTGAAAGGGGCATTTTTTATAACTCTGACAATTACATCATTTTTCAGTTTAGTAATCTAAACTTTTTTAATTTCTGGCACTTTACCAGTTACCTTTTGCCAGTTCAGGTCATTCAATAGACTAGAACTGCTTAAATTTCAAGAAAAACTGGAGAAATGGAGAGTGTTTGACGTTTGACTGGTCTTATACATTACCTACACTATTTCTGCTTGTCTGTCTATCTTGCTTGCTGGCCCTGTCCAAAGGTTTCAGAATGTAAACGCACTTTGTAAAAATTCTTCCATCTGTTTTCAGAACTGCTTATTTCAGTTTACTGTTGTGGAATGCAGAGCAGCACTGAACACAAGGCAAGAACCAACCCTGCAAAGGGGTGACAGTTTATCACAGTTCAATATGTAAAAATTAAAAAATTTTTATGCCAATTAGAGATGCATGATATAGGCATTGGTGGTGACTGAAGTGGCATCCCACTCTCTAAGCACTGAGTACTGAGAAAATCATTATATAAATGTAATAAGTTATTATTTATTAAAATTTGAATGTAATTATTATTAATAATACTGTATTATAAATAGTATATCACTGATTCATATCTAACTATATCTAACTATATGTACTATGTAAGTCAGTAAAATATTTTTAAACAGTACTGCAGAGCTAAAAGTAGACTGTATTTCTCCTAATAGTAGTTTATAAGCATCAAGCTATTCGCTGTTATCCTCATTTTCAACATTTGTGTTTACATGCTGAAAAAGAGATTGGTGTTTATGAAACTTAGGACTTCTGCAGTGTTAATACATTTAGATATGAAAAAAAAACGGATGTGTAAAGCTAGGATACTGAATGTGAACAAGCTGCGCAGTATGGAGAATAGTTTATGGGGTGTACTATTATCATTGCTATAGAAAATAAGCATGAAAATCTATTTATGTAACATTATTGAAGTAAAAAGTATAGCTATATATATTTGTAGTCATGTCTCTGAAAATGAATCCCCTGTGACTCTTGATTTTTAATGATTTAGGCATATATGTGCCATCAGTAAAGGATCACAGCTTTGACACTTTAAAAAATGTTATTGTGCACAAATATATTGTTCTAACAGCCAGAAGGGTTTATTGAAACATAAAGCAGAACTATAAAATATTCATGATCAATGGAATTTTTATATTTTCCTGACTAAACAATATAATTCTGCATCCTCAGTAAAGTTATACCATACTTTAGTAATGCATTATACAGTGTCATGTACAGTATATTTTAGTTCTGCTTTGAAAGAATTGTAGAGACAGTTATCATTTTTAGATGATTGCAATTGATGGAAATATTATATTGACAGTGTTTGCCATCCCTCACTTACTTATTTACTGAATTATCTGGTTGTTGCTGTCTTTTTGACCACATTCTAATGATATGGAACAAAAATTATGGGATGAACAAATTGGATTCCGGAGAGCAAGGAGTACAATAGGCCCCTTGTTTATCTTTAGGCAGCAGAATAAATGAAGGAGAGAGCAGTTCCATTGAGACAGCAGATGGGCATTTGTGGATTTGAAGAAAGTGTATAATAAGATACCAAGAGAGATGGTTATGCCAGTGTTCAGATGGTACAAGGTACCAGAGGAAATTATCACTATAGTAGTGGTATTTATAGAGAGCAAAAAACAAAAGTTACAACATGTTTCGGGACAACTGATGTTTTCATTAACATGGATTGCATCAGTGGAATGGTCAAGATAAAGTGAGGACTGAAAATCAGAGGCATTAACAGGAATTAAAAAGGAAGGTATAGGAATGGAATCAAGTGCTACAGTCACATGAAATGTGAATGAGCAAAGACAAAATACAGTATGTGGTAACAGCAGATGGCAAGCCAAAGAACGTCAGAGCAGAAGTAGCTGGGAAAGAATTTAGGCAGGTGAAAACTTTTACATATCTTGAAAGTTGGATTGTAGAAGAACAGCAACTAACAGATGAAATACAAGTAAACAGGCAAGGGACAGGCAATGGTCTGGGGTATAAAGATCACACTTAAGATGTTCCTTTATAAAATGACAATCAGAGTCACTCTAATATATGGTACAGAAACATGGGATGTGAAAGACCAGCTGGGGGTTAGGGGGATGAAGTGCCTAAAAGCATTACAGATGGATAACTTCGTAGACAGAAAGTTATAATGAAGAAATCAAACAGTAAGAAGTAAAAATAAGAATTACTGGCAACAGAAGCAATAATCAATGGATGATAAATGAATGATAAAATTGAATAACATGGGCAGTGCATCAGAACTGGAAAGAACAAAGAGCAAGAGAAAACCTAGGAAGAGATAGATGAACAGCAACATGGAAGAAAGCTGAGAGACAGACTGGCAGTTAGCAACAAACTGACAGACACTCTGAGCAGCAATAACATGACCTAACCCCCAATGGGAAAAGGGGGATGAGGAGAAGTAGTACCGTCTGAGGAAAGGCAGCCTACACATTTACTTTTATTGATAACAACCAGTCAGACTCATGGCTCTAATCATATGACCTTTATAATGTGCAGCATACTTTGTCATTACTAACCTAACAATTTTTGTTTTATCACACAAAATACTCTAATTATTAAATTCAATTTTAAAACTATTTATGCTAATAAAAGTATTTTCAAAAATAAATATAGTAAAAACAAACCAATTTAATAAATATGCACATGCATGCATAAAAGGACTTACTCTCCATTGCCAAAATTTTTTTGATAAATTATGCTTATAAATGCAGGAAATCCCATCCATCCATTCATTTTCCAACCCGCTGAAGCTGAACACAGGGTCACGGGGGGTCTGCTGGAGCCAATCCCAGCCAACACAGGGCACAAGGCAGGAACCAATCCCGGGCAGGGTGCCAACCCACAGCAGGACACACACAAACAGACCCACACACCAAGCACAATTTAGAATCACCAATCCACCTAACCAGCATGTCTTTGGACTGTGGGAGGAAACCAGAGCACCCGGAGGAAACCCACACAGACACGGGGAGAACATGCAAACAGCACCAAGTCCCCAGGCCTCCCAACTGCGAGGCAGCAGTGCTACCACTGCGCCACCATGCCGCCCAACACAGGAAATGATTCAAGTAAATCATTCACTGGGCAATCTCATAAACTCACTATCAGCCAAGAGGGTTTCTAACTTTCTGCCAGCCCTCCAACTCTTTCACTTAAGTGTACACTAAGTGCTACTGTAGTGTGCCAAGAAATGAGAGAAAATGGGGAAAAAAAACTGACAAAGAAAACAACTATTACTGCAACAATTATCAACGGTAAGATAAAATATCAACAGCAGCAGCCTTACCAACTGTATGTTAAGGTAACAACTGAGACTTCTCAAAATCCTGGAACCTCTCTAATATCAGCAGGCATATCATTCAAAAGCAAAAATATTCATAGAGAACAAACCAGACCAAAAAGGACAAAGTACAATAGGAACCAAAGAATACTTCTCAGGAGCAAATGGCACAGTGAGACAGCAGTGGCAACAAGTGTCTTAAATAAGGCTCAAAGCTAATTGCTGATTCAATGAAGGCAACACTTAAATGCCCTAAATGATGAGATGACTAGAATCAGGTTGAATGAAGGGGCAAATTTATAAACACAAGGCACAATGTAAACATAAAACAGACAAAGGAATGGAGTTAAATTACAAAAATGACAAAAAATTTAAATAACAGAAAAACAAAACGGCAATCCTCTCACCACTATCTCAAAGACTACAGACCAGTTGTCTTGACATATGTCATAATCAAAATATTCGAATAATTCATGTTAGCACTAGAATCCCTGAAGCCTACAAAAAAACTTGCAATCCCGGGCACACCTTAAATTTCTTCGCACCTCTCCATCAGCATCTATTGTTTTGCAAATATGTCGATCAGCACAAGTAGCAAGTAGCCTACTATCCCAATCCCCACAGAGCTGAAGTTAGTCGCAAACTTCTCCCTGCTCAGTCTCTTTATTGTGGTGTGGGCGCATACACCGTCAGCATGGCACTGCCAGATCTAAACACTAGCATGGAGAGTTGCTTGCGTACTGCAGTGACTTTAGCTGCAGGTGGAAGTCCCATTTTACTTATGGTGCCAAGCAGAGTTGTGTTGCGGTAGAGCAGTGTATTAGCCAGCGAAAGCGCTGTGAAGAAGTTGTCTGTTGCTACGGTTCTGCCCTTGTCCAGAAACGGCTCCATAAGCTTTATGACAACAGACTTGGAATGTCTTTGCCCTGGGTTGTAACTGAAAACACAGCTCTCAACAAAACATTGCCAGCTGTCCAAAATTGCAGCAAACCTGACATTTTTCACATGTTCTGCGCGGGTGTCTTTGTTGTCAAAGAGCAAATGCCGCATGGTAGTCTGATAACGGTCATGGGACATTGTATCTTTGATTGCCGGTTCAACAAATAGTTCTGAGCAGGCATCAACCACAGCACCAATTGTGTTCATCACTGCTCTTGTGAAAAGAATGGAGATAAATGGCATCAACTCAGAGTGAGAGACAAGTTCGTTGTACCACGTGAACGTCACTGAGAGAATAAAACTGAATAATATAAATAAAGCGCTAACTTTAACAAGTAGCCAAAATTTACACAGGGTGTTATAGACTCAACTGTATGTTTTTATTATATTATAGTGTTGTAGTAGTGTCTGGGGTTTAGGGCTCAAATACACCACCTAGTGGTCCCAATGTGGTAAAACTATTATTTTTTGTAGTCAAGATTTTACTATTTTATGAACGTATGAAATAAAAAATCTATTTACCTAGTAAGAAAAAAACTTGAAACTTTTAGAAACAAGTCATAAGTTATCTTTTAACTAGTAGGTAAGATCCAGTATATTGGTTTCATTAGACTTATAAACTAATATCAAACATTTGCTGACTACCTAGAGTTAATGAAGTGGTTAAGGCAGGTAAGAGCAAAATAGTTTTACAGTAACATTCAAATCATTACATAAAGTAGGTGACAGGAACCTCTTTGTAGACAAACAGAAAATGCTCAAAGGCCGTGTAAAAGTGGATATATCTGCCATTTAGGACTGTAAGCTTGACAGTTATTAATGGAAGGGTCAAGATGCAATCTGAAAAATTCACATTGTTATGACTGTTTTACATTGTAAAAGAAGAAAAGAGTTATTAAGATGTAGCTCTACGTACCTGGTAACTTAAACTTGTAACTGTAAATCTTTTTCTATGCACATAACTAATCTTACCAAAATGAAAACTGATTTCAATTAACCCCTTCACCGCCCTCTGCCGGATATATCCGGCACCGCTGTTTTAATGCTAACGCCATACTGCCGGAATTATCCGGCACATTTGCCTGTGGTTATATGAATGCCTGGCAAGTAGTATAACTGACGGTTTGGCGTGGGTATTATTACTACGTTGTATTTCGACAAGTCTGTGGTTGTTTTGGCCGGTCATGTGACGTGATTCGCATGTAACAGCTGTGAATATGGCGAAACGTAAACTGACTTCAAGTGAGGCTTTGCAGGCGATTTTGGACAGTTCTGATCATGATTGTAGCAGTTCTGAAGAAGATTTTAGTGACAGTGATGAGCAGCAACGTGCGCTGCATGATATTGTGAATGAAGACGCATCAGATGACGGCGCTGAGTGGGTGTATCCCCAGCATCTCAGCTGGGCTGCTGCCCGTGGTGAACTACCTTTTCTGCATTCGTTTGAGGGAACGTGTGGCTTTATTGTTGATGTAAACAATTACACTGCTGAGCAGTTTTATGAGCTGTTTGTGTCACCTGATTTGATTAGGCATTTTGTTCATCAGACAAATCTGTATGCAGCACAGTTTATTGAGAAAAATCCCAATTTACCTCCACATTCCCGTGTTCGTGCTTGGTTTGACACTGATGAAAACGAAATGAAAAAATTCATTGGGATTTTGATGTTGATGGGAATAATCAGAAAACCAGATATTGAGATGTACTGGTCTACAGATCCTATGTATGCAACACCTATTTTTGCAGCTGTCATGACACGTAACCGATTCTCTTTGCTGCTGAAATTCTTTCATTTGAATGACAACAGAAACGAGCCAGATAAGAAAGATCCAAACCGCGACCACTTGTTCAAGCTACGTCCTTTGATTGATCATTTATTTGAAGCATTTCAGTTGCCCTACATGCCAGGACCGTCAGTTGCAGTTGATGAAAGTTTATTGTCGTGGAAGGGCCGCTTACAGTTTCGACAGTATCTACCATTGAAAAGGGCACGGTTTGGTATCAAGATGTTTTGCTTAGCTGAGAATTCAGGTTACATTTATAGATTTCGTGTATACACTGGCAACTTGCACAACATTTAGTGGTCAATACTGCTTGAATAAATGTAAAAAATGTAAAAAAAATGTAAAAAAGTAAAAAAACAAAAATTGTTCAGATTTCGCCTGGCTTGGGGAATATTTAGGGAGTTGGCGGTTAAAGGGTTAAGTACCAAGTATCGGCAAGATATAGATAATTAAAGTATTCTCTACACATTACGTTTACTGAAGGCACCAACTATTATTGAAGACAGACTTTGCTGTTAAAGTTTTCTAACAACTCTTGTTTTTACTTTACTGATAAAGACTGCTACATTGCAACTCAAGTGACAATGTAGGAATTAACTGATCTTTACAGGATAACAAGATATTCACTGCAGTTTTGAGGCTGAACATACAGAATATAAACAGAAATGTACATGGGGATATTAAGGATTACTCCAACTTTTTTTATTTATATATAGCAGGGGTCATCAACCTTTTTGAAACTGAGAGCTACTTCAAAGGTACTGAGTAATACGAAGAGCTACTTGTTTGATACAAACTTCCTGAATAACATAAAGTTGCATGGTATGCCTAACCTTTAATGATATTAGTAATATTCATATAACATATCCCGTTTGTACTGACTAATATGTTTGTAATATTTTTGAACAAATCATGAACTCTGTCCCATGTTTGTAGAAATTATCTGTTATGTAAGATAAAAAAAAACATCAACTCTTTCACATTTTTAAATGAATCCTGTCACATTTGTACTAATCACCGAATCTGTAGCATTTTAAACAAATCATCATGTCTGTTACACTTTTTGAACAAATTATTATTGACATTTCTGCACAATATTTGAGTTTAACGTTGCCATGGTGTTTCACTGAAAATGTAAATGCACAGAGAAAATGTTCATCTTAGCTTTAAATGCATTTACAGTGCTTATCATTTCTGTGACAGCCTTACCTTTGCCTTGCAGCTCACAGTTCAAATGGTTCAGCTTCTCAGTGATGTCCGTTAAAAATGCAAGGTCAAGTATCCAGTCAGTGTCCTCGAGCAGTGAGGCATCTTCCCCTTTGGATTGCATGAACTCTTTGATTTCACCCAAAAGTGACAAAAAATGCTGCAAAACTCTTCCCTTGCCAAGCCATTGGATTTCTGTGTGTAGTAACAGGTCACCATATTGAGCTGACAGCTCCTCCAATAGTACCTGGAATATCCTGTGTTGTCTGGCTTTGGAGCGGATGCCATTTATGATCTTCATGACGGGAGTCATCACATGATCAAAGCTGGTCACTTTTGCACGTATCGCCTGCTGGTGTATGATGCAGTAGTAATTACAGGATTCAGACTGTTACAAGAAGGGGATATATCCAATTATTTGTTGTTGGTGAAAAGCTGTTGAAATGGCAGAGATTATGTATTAAAATGAGTGTAGCACATACAGTACAACTGGTAATCCTATTAGTGTGTTCAAACAACAGAGTAAATTCTAGCAATAAAAGTGCTGCAAACCATTTTGGCAGACAGACTTTTTAGCTACGTTCCTTAACTCTAGTGCCCATGCATCTTACTTAATCAAATTTTTCTTAAATGAGGACTTAAATTCTAATCTCTTCGATTACATAGGAAGCACTTTTTACATAATCAAAAAACTTACATTTTCATTCTGTTTGCTTTATTTACATAAATATATCAATATTCTCACTAGTCTGTTTGACATCAAATCTATTTTATGACCTTTGACAGAGTTAATAGATTTCTTTACATAACCTGTTGTGTAAGAATGTATTGGTTGAATTTCAAATACTTTGTAGTTTTATATATGTAAGTACCTTACATTTCTGGATATATTCTGGTTACATTTGACATTGAATTACATTACACCAAAAAGTAACACATGGAAGCAGCAGCTGTTGTGTTCTCTGCACTATAATGATGCTCAGCATATCACTTGGATTTCTCTTTATTATAGACCCTAAGTAAAACATGTTTAAATGTTTTTTCTGGTTTTAATAATTTCTTCTTTCGCCAATAATGAAAGGTTACAATAAGCAGAGCTGTTAGTCCCTGGAATGCTAATCATTAACTTGCATATTTTGAAGAGATAGATATTCAAGTTGAATTAAGGTATTTTGTGAATGTCAACTTATGCCATTTTATGATATCTGCTTTATCTTCCAAAATTTTTTTGATTACACTATATTGAGAAAGTCCAGTTAATTTCAAAGGTGT
Organism: Erpetoichthys calabaricus; assembly: GCF_900747795.2. Lineage (NCBI taxonomy): Eukaryota > Metazoa > Chordata > Cladistia > Polypteriformes > Polypteridae > Erpetoichthys > Erpetoichthys calabaricus. Next base: position 68,661,559 of record NC_041396.2, read on the forward strand.
TAGCAACTAATTTCCTCAGTTGCATCAAATGTAAGGGTATGTAAAAATATCTTTCTATTTTTCCAGTCAGTTAGATGAAAACATTGTTTTCATTCATACCACAACTTTAATGCAATATTGTTTTCATCAGTTATTTCATTGAAATCAACCAGTATAGTTTAAATTCCCAGTTTTGATTAGCATCAGAGAACCAATACAGTATTTGAGTAATTTAAACCCCTTCACATTATTAAATAAATAAAGTGCCTCACTGTAATTTTTGGATGCGGTTCAATAAAATGTGTTCTAAGAGGATTAATCTAAACAGATGAAGAAGTGAATGGCAGAGTGCAAGTTGATTAACGAACCTACTAAAGTCTTTTGTGAAAAGTTTAATTAATTCTTGTTTTGAAGAAAGACTAAGAAGAGAAGTAATATCAATATATTTTCTGTACTGTGTATTCCAGATATATTTACAGTTCCTTTACCTTTTGGCTCATAATAAAAATAAATACATATGCTGTCAACTCAAGCATGTTTTATTCAAATTAAGGTCTCATAAAGTTGGATCCTTTCCTCATAACACTAGGCACAAGGACAGAAACAACCCTGGGCTTAGTGCTAATCTATTGCAGGTCATCTACACATCTGCACTTACTCATATCTGTGGCCATATTCAAGCAACATCGTATTCATTTAGAAGTTAAATAAATAATAATATGTTTTAAACCAACAAAAAGACAGAGGAGCTCATCAAAACTCAATTAAAAGGATATATGAGAATTGAGGCTCAGGTACTTTGTGGCTACAACAAAACTTCTCAATACACATATAGAAAATACATTATCATCATCTGAGCATCCAGACAGACAGCATTTACAGTATTGTCTAACTGCATCCGAGATCACAAAAACTAACTATAGCAGAAACATAAAAATATGTGAAACAGTAAAACCGTGATTATCTGCCATATGATTTTCAGGCATATTGGCAGGAGGTGCTGATCTTCTTATATAATACTCTACCGTGACTGTCTGTTTTAAATCACCTGTAGCTTGCAAACCGTTAGAACTATTGACCTGAAATTTGGTACACATATACTACGTGACATCTACTATCCGCTTTCTGGGTGATGATTGACCTCCAAGGTTATTCCTTTTTGTTATCTTTATTTTATTTTACTGTAGAATCAACTCTCCCAGCAGGGCGGCCATGCAGAACATGCATATGGGAGCCATTCCCATCCCTACCACCTTCGCCATCTACCTTTTCATATGAAAAATTAAGGAAAACGTACTAAGTAATTGCAACACAAACACTCATAATTAATTGGTTTTAACGTGAAAGAATGACGACAAAAGAAGAGAAGAAGTGGCCCGCTAGGGTGGAGAAAAGAAGAGCTGCTCAGGAAGCAGCAAGCACATCAACCTCTGAGCAAACGAATGCTAAACGTACAGAGAAAGAGGATGAAAACTATGAAAGCTCAAGTCAAGTGTATTCACTGCACGTTATCATGCAGTGTGCCATTACTGGTTATTACATAGTTCAAAAAAGGTAAGAATAACAGCTTTTTACACATTCTGATATACAAAAAGTACAGTGGTATATTATCATACATACTAGTTCATTAACTATCAAAATAATGAACATCACTTTCAAAGATTCATTATGTCATAAGTGGTGTATATATAAAACCATAGTGTAGTATCCTCATTGTCCTGCATATGCAACTATTCAGCAACACCATGCCCCCAGTACTGCAGGACTATCAGCCTTTTACTGTACTATATACAAACTAAAAGCAATCAATTGTGGAATCACATCAATCACAACAATAGAGTTCTGAATTAAAAGCTGCCACTTTTGCCAGTCATAACATATTTAAATACTAAGGGCAAATAATTATTCTTTTCTGGGCAGTTGGGTTTGGAAAAACATTTACTGAAGGATTTCTGGTTTAACAATAATGCAAATGTTATATTGTGGGGTATTGATTTGTGAACTCTGCAGTAGGTCAAGTTGAACAGGGTCAGATCACAGATTACAATATAGTATTGAAAGGAGATCATGGGATAAGAAAAGATTATACAGAGCAGTACTAAGCCTTTAAAGTCAATAATTAATTACAATAAATTATAATTTTAATTAGTTGTGGAGCTTTTGCTTTACATTTTTATGATGGTTTTATAATGTATCTGAAAGCAAAAATATATTTGCTTATAAGCAACACTTGTTTGTCAAGATATAGAAATAAGATATAAATGACATATGGTGAATTTATGTACATTGAGTCTAGATAGTAATTTAAATGAAAGGACGTGAATCAGATATTTGCTCTTTGTTAAACAGAACAGTTGTCAGAGTTGAAGAGTTTTCAAGTACTCTAAAGTGTCTCTTTGCAATTCATTATGCATCGAATAACCTTATACTGTATTTGACTTTGTCTCTCTGAAATCTTTTCTGCTTTACCTTTCATAATGTGCTCAGTGAAGAATGCTATATAAAGTAAGACTGATGATACCTTTACTAGGCGACTTAAGAACCTAATTAAATTATAAAATGCCTATCTATAGTTACATACTGTATAGTTATAATTTGTATGCACTTTATATATGGATAGCACAAAGATTAAGACTGCTACTGAATTGGCTCATCTTTCTGTGTTTCATCCAATGCCTGGATGTTTTCTGTGTCTGGTGTTCACATTTTCCAGGTGTCTACATTATACTTTGATAATTTGTGTCCCTGGATACTATTTTTTCCTTTCAAATAACTTGCAGGCTAAATTAGCCCCATGTTGGTGTGTGCATACAGTAAATGGAACCTGCAATGGAAAGACATTCCATCCAAGACTGGGCCCTCCTTTGTACCTAGTATGTTCAGGCTTCTGTGCAACCCTGAATTGAATTCATTTGGATTGAGAATGTTATGTCATTTTCATGATGCTCTCATGCATTATATCAACACTCCTTGCTAAGTTAGCATGCATAAGAAAGAATATATTTTCACTGTGAAATTATCAATAAATTACTAAAATACATAATAAAACGAGTAAGATGAGCCACACCCAGTGAGTGTTATTTTTTTATATCTTTAATTAACACAACATATTCTTAAGCTAATATAAAAAAAAAATTAGACATTATGTAAATAGATGCAGATTTGAAGAGACACCTAGAATGAAGTCAACTCTCACTATTCACGGGGGTTATTTTCCTGAAAAACACCATGAATGTGAAAAACACTGACACTGATGCATTGAATCTATGGAAATAATGGAATTAGGCTCTAGTGGGAGGACTAGCAGGGGGAGACAGGGTTGGGCAGATGCACCCAGTCTTTGCTCTCATCCCTTGAGGCTTGGTGATTATCATTCTACAGGTTCACCTATGGAAATCTTATTACAACTTATATATCCTCTATAATCAAGTTTGATTGTCTTCTAGGTTCTCTGCCAGAGACCGTGAGCAACCACAGCAAGGCTGATTTAAGAACCTCGCTAAACCATCCCATTGACAGTGGTGATGGGCAGAGTGTACAAAGGGAAGGGACTTAATCAGTGTGAGCTTATGACTGGAACTTATAGGGAATTCATCATTCATTGGGAACAATTTCAAGTCACAGTTCCCATCACAAATGGGGTTCAATGGCATACCTTTGCCCGCAGTGCCAGCCAGACACATGTTAACTGATTCATTGTGGTGCATGTGAAACCCAGGACATCTAAAGATATCGCAAACTTGGTATTACTCAATCTCACATGCCACTCAGGCATGATAGGCCTCTCCAGGTTTCTTTTTCTGCTAAATATGGCCACGAATACAATCCCCTGATGTCCATCACCTCCCAAGTACTTTATCTGCGAATAGGCATGAATAAACTACAGGTGTCACCAAATCGGATATATAATAAACATGAACAGAATCAGTGAATAATGAGGATATACTGTATCTTACACAAAAACAAATATTAGTCAATAGGTTAACAAATGTCAGTCAAACAAAAACATTTGTCTGATAGGGGCTATAGCAGTTTTGTATCCCTCATTGGCTATACCTATGGATGCATTGTACAGTGTAAAAGTTTTAAATTTTAAACTTCACTAGCTTTTGCCTTGCATAAGCCAAAGGAGAAAAAAGTTCAAAGGATTTTCTTACAAGAACGTGTATACATGTGAAAATACTGCTTTCATTTCAAAAGCTTTATGTCCACATCAGTATTTTCAGATTGTCACTAAACTGGTAGAAATGTATAATCTTTCCTATTATGCAAGCAGCCAAGAGCAATGTTTGTTTATGAAACAAATATCAAGCGAATCAAAATGTGAAAAGCACAAGGAGATTATCTGGAGAAAACACTACAACCAGGTTATTTGCCTGGGCAGGCAGGTTACAGAGGCATATAAGGTAGTCAAAGCCATTGAACGTATTTCTCTTCATGTATTTGTCACTTCATGCTTTTGTTGCTTTGCTTCTGTTGTGCAATTACTATCTTTTCTATTTTAGTTCTGTCTTGGAGAGATTGGGTTATTATGTATAAGAGACCTGTTTTCAAACACTTTCTATTCAAATTAAACTCTCATTATTTGTCTAACAAATTATCCTATTCACAAAGGTTTAATTTATTGAAACATGATTGAATTTTGATTTAATACCGCCATAATATGTGTATTTCTGAAATTAGTTTTAAAATTATGTCTTGTGACAGTCTGGCACTACGCTACCTTGTCTCTTCCTGGAGCCTCTTCAACCCAAAACCATCGATAGTCATAGACAGAGATACCATACCATTTTTATTTGTTAAGCGCTTAAAAACACAGCATTACAACTGACCGAAGCGCTGTACAGTTAAAACAAGCAAGACTAAAAGCAAAATATTAAAAAAAACAAACATTAAGAGAGAATTAAAACAGAGACACTAAAAAAAAAACAGGTCAGGGGACCCAATAAAACAGAGAAATAGCAAAAAGCAAGTGGGAATAAGACAGGTTAAGAATTAAAAGCCAATGTGAAGAAGTGCGTTTTTAGGTGTGATTTGAATGTGGTGACTGAAGTGGCTTGCCTAACCACTAAAGGTAAGGAGTTCCAGAGCTTGGGTGCACAGACAGAAAAAGCCCTTTCACCACGAGCTTTAAAATGTGCCTTGGGAACGGTTAGGAGCAGCTGATCTGCGGATCTAAGAACACGAGGGGGATTGTGACGATGGAGCAAGACACTCAAATAGGCAGGGGCTAGACCATTTAGTGCCTTATAGGTTAAGAGGAGTATCTTAAAATCAATTCTGAAGCTAACCGGCAGCCAGTGTAGGGTTTTTAAAATCGGTGTAATGTGTTGGCTTCTGCTGCTTCCAGTTAAAAGTCTTGCAGCCGCATTTTGAACCAATTGGAGTCTCGAAAGAGTGGCTTTACTAATACCATATAGGCAGGAATTAGAATAGTCGAGCCGGGACGTAATGAATGCATGGATTACTGATTCCAGGAGGTGGTAAGGCAGAATTGGTTTGAGTTTGGCAATTCGCCTGAGATGGAAAAAGCAGGATTTTACTGTGCTGTTGACTTGAGCATCCATTTTCAGGACCATATCCATTTTGATTCCAAGATTGGAAACAGACGAAGTTACTGGAATGGGAAGAAAGTCGAGGTCAAGGGGTAGGGTCTGTTTGCGGTCGGGACTAAAAACAATGACCTCGGTTTTTGAATCGTACAGGTGAAGGAAGTTTACAGCCAGCCAGTCCTTAATGTCAGATAAGCAGTTGAGAAGAGGTTTAGTGGAGTCAGTTGACTTGAGGGAGAAATAAATTTGGCAGTCATCAGCATATAGGTGATACGAGATTGCATGTTTTCTAAAAATTGCACCTAAAGGCAGGATGTAAATTGAAAAAAGTAGTGGCCCCAAAATGGAACCCTGGGGGACACCACATGGGAGTGGGACTGATTCAGATGAAAAATCATCTAGCATGACTCTAAGAGTCCTGTTGCAGAAATATGACCTGAACCAGTCGAGGGCTAAGCCAGATACACCAACCCAGGATTCGAGTCGGGAGATCATGATGTCGTGGTCGATTGTGTCGAAGGCAGCAGATAAATCGAGAAGAACCATAATCACGTAGAGTCCTGAGTCCAATGCCAAAAGGACATCATTTAGGACACGTAAATGCGCGGTTTCTGTGCTGTGTTGGGGCCTAAAGCCTGACTGAAAAAGGTCCATTACCTGATGGTCCTGTAGGTGGTGAATTAATTGCTCATAAACTACTTTTTCGAGTAATTTTGACAGGAAAGGTAGTTTGGAAATTGGACGAAGATTGGAGAAGATGGCAGGGTCAAGATCAGGTTTTTTCACGATTGGATGTACAACTGCGTGTTTGAAAGCACAAGGAACTGTAGCCGAAGATAGACTACTAGTTATGATCTTTAAGACATCATATCGAATCACAGGAAAGACATCTTTCAGCAGTCTGGACGGCACCACATCGTCCGGAGAGCCTGAAGGCTTCATTGAGGCGACGATTTTTTCCAGATGGGGGAGCGAAATGGGTTCAAAGCTAGTGAGGGAGCCGTGTACAGGAAATGAACCAGGCGAATGAGGAAACACAAACCCAGCAAAGGGTTGGTGCAAAAAGTGTCAGTGATTTTATTAAAGTCAAACCAAAGACAAAGTGTCCAATAGCACAATGCATCCAATCTTCCCAATAAATTAATAATCAATAAAACCAAAAATAAACATCTGGATGTTAAAATATCCAATAAATAATTCCATTACATGAAATTAAGTCACAAGGGTGGACATTTTCTCTTTAAAAAGCCTCGGTTCTTCCTTCTAAAATCCGATGTCTCCCTGGGTTACCCTTTTCAGATTCCTTAGCACGAGGAGACGTCAACTAACAGACGCAGACAACCCTAGTCCATCTGCGTTTACAGGGCACAACACCAGGCTTTGCTCCTTGATCCCTATTTTGCCACAGTCTGACGGTTTTCCATGGGAGCTTGAGCGTTGCCCACACACTCCTCACCCGGGGCTCACTTTCAAGTCCGCCTGCTTCCACTCAAGTTGCACCGACTCTTGTCATGTTGCTGCCCTTTTCTCCATCTTTCTTTTCTTTAGCCTTCATTCCTTCCTTATCTTTCTGTTCTTTATTTGTCCTCACTTCTGCTGTGAAAGCTCCTTTTTATACGGCTTGTTGGGCATAGGTGTGATACGCTGCTACCTCCGAGGTGTGAATGAAGCACCAGACTGATCTGGTCACATTTGCATGTGTATGCACCATCAGCCAAGCACCCCGATCAACCCCGGAGCACACATTCACACCCATAATTGACTGGAGCCTGCACATCTCCGTGCACGATTATTTATTTAAATAAGTCACTCTTAACCTCTTATCACATGACTGTGTTTATTTTGCATTTCCCATACTATGTTATTGTATTAAGTGCTGGGCTCATTAGCAGAAGTGACCTTAAAAAGAGTAAACTGAATTCAGGTTGAATTGAATTTATAAGACAGTTGCTTTATCTACACTTCACATTAGAGCCAGATGTGGACCCGAGATGCTGACTCATTTGTTCACTCTATCAGACAGTTAATCACTTTTTCCCTGGCAGTCTTACTTTGTTCCAAAGATCCTTGAATGGGACTGTAGTCGCATGGTCTGTGTGTGCTGTTGTGGGGTTTGGTCATTATATAAAGCAGGGTCAGAGTATGGTAAGCTTGTCGATTTCTTTTTATCTTTCTAAAAAAGACAGATGATGCCTTTTGAGGCCTTATTCTTCTACTGTTGTAGGCTTTGGTATCTTTTCTTTTGCTTTTTGAATATTGTATTTTTTTGGCATTTTTATTTTCTTGGATATATTATTTTGACACAACAATATGGTAGTTTTTATCTATCTGGATTAATACATTGTCAGTTTTTCTGAAACTGAGTTACTTGAGTGAAGTAAGACCCTGCAGACTCATCATAGAAATATCAAGCACCATATCTCATATTAGTGCTGACTTATGTTTAATGTTTCCCAGTAATTAATTAAATCCATAGTCATTCTGTTTGCTATTATGAACACACATTTTCAAAATTGTTTTTCAGCGGCCAAAAAATGTGACTGGCAAATGAGGGCGGCAAAAGAATCAAGCAAATATGTAGCTTCTTAAAATGCTAGGCTAAATAATTTTGCCAGACTTGAACCAATGTGGTGCCTCGGTGATATTACATTCATAAAAATAAAATTCTTCAAAACTTTCAAAAACTAAGTTTCATCATAACGCTGAGCACGACAAAAGAGCCGACCAGCATGTCTGACCTGGACACTTGCTTAGTACATGGTGAGAACCTTGTATTCCATTTTGTGTCCTTAAGGAAACAGTGTTTTTTTTTTAATAATTCACATTATAATCATGCTTGCATCAAATATAACATTATATGTATCATGTTTGTGAAGTGATTATGGTGCCATTGTGAATTTACTGTACAATCTTTCCGTGGGTTCATCTGTTGCCATTCACATGATTGATGGCAACTCTGCATCTGATACCGTAATTGGAGATATTATTTAGAATGTCTGGATAAGTTTAAAAAAAAACAATTAATGAGCCACCAATAGTTATTCAGGGTAAGCATTTCCTGACAGCAAAAATCTCTGGCTTTCTTTTCCTGACCAATGAGTTTGATGTTTTTTTGTTTAGCTGAAGCCAGTTTTGATCTTGACCACTTTACATAACTATTCTGTTTTTCTCTTTCTGTGCCTTAATTTCCTAGTTCACACGGCAAAAACTAGTCCTTTGGGATATGCTATTATAATAGCTCACATTAGCAGGAGTATATTCTGAACAATCTAGGCTTGACTAGGACCTCTGGTGTTGCTTGGATGATATATTAGTGGCACTGGTATTAGAACTGAGAAATGATGATCCCTTGCATTTGGGTGGTGATCCAGGAGCATTCAGGGCTTTCTTTCTGGAGGCCAGCTAGTTGTTGATTTACAAGAATTGTGACAGTAGGAATTGTAGACCTGTGGAATGAGCAAGGTCAGTCTTCTAAGCAAGTAAATTCTAACTTATTTGCTATCCATAATATGGTTAACATACTTGAAGAGATAACACAATTGAGTTTGAAAGTGGATACAAGAATTTCCAACTGGTGGAGTTCAAAAAAGTTACTTTAATTAATCTACTTCTATAGTATTTCTGCAATCAAACCAGATTTAGAAAAATAAACATGTGTCTTGGGATATCAACGGCTAAACCTTCAAGATTTAACACTTATTTTAAGTATCTCACATGTGTTAACTGTGGTAGGTCTAAGCATATGTGTATTAACTTACCTAAACTGTAAGGAAAACATTTCCACTTAGCAAATAATGAGGTTGTTTTGCTAAATGAAAGTTTAGTGCTTCACACTAACAATTCAATGCTCATCATGGCTGATGAACAAATTATTAATAATGAGTCTATTCTTGTAAAGGTTTTTATTGACTCAAGTGCAGCTGTTTCATTAATTAGTGCTAATTAGCTTCAAAGTTGAACCTGAGGCTGATTAAGAAAAACTTGTTTGCTGGCTTTTAATGTCAAACCTGTTGATTCTGATTCTGTCGAATATTACACTATTTTTGTCTTACTTTTCGATGGTGCATACTATAGGTAACAAATCTATTTGTTATTGATTCATCTATATAACCCTATAAACGTCATCACCTTGGGCTACTTTTAGCCAAAGAAGCATAGTCCAAGAAAAAGCTGTAAAACTAGGGGCAATAAAGTCCTGCTGTGAAGATTGATTAATATCTAGTTTTTTGGCTAGTTAAAAGAACCTATTATACGTGTACAGAAGGTATTAATTTTGACAGAGCACAAACCTTTTAGTTTAACTGGTGCTCTCAGTGCAGACCTGAGATCAAAGCCATGAAGGACTACATTAACAAGAGCTTACTAGACTTATCAGGCCTGCTAGCAGTTCTACTTTTACAGACTGAAAACACGGGTCAATTAGACAATATACTGAATACAGGGTTTTAAACAGAACAACTACTAAAAACAAATATCCCCTTCGGTTATTCAACACATTACTAAACAAGGTATGTTACCAAACCTTCATGGTAATGTTTATTATTTTATTTGTCTCCATGAGGTTGACATACAAAAATGGGTTTCAGATATGCATTGGCTAAAGCACAAGCTATATTATATTATGTTTATTAATGAAATTTTTAGAAATGTATTATTAATTTTTTGCCATTTTGATTTTGTACTCTGATTCTGACATGCAAGGGACATATGGGCAAATATTTGCAAATTAAGCATTTTGCAAAATTGGAAAAACGTGGATTCCACAATGTTCCTATTATTATTTCTGGGTTATGAGAAAGGTAATACAAATTTGAGAATCACTCCAATTAAGGTTCTTGAATATGCCCCTTTGTAGGGCTGGCTTAAGGGTACGTTGCACCTCTAGGCAGACTCAGTTGCAAGTGCCCAAAAACAAACATTAAAAATACAGTCCCTCTTTTAGATACACGCGGTGAGAGGAGACCATTCAGTCTATCAAGCCAATTTGTTTAGCTAATGGCTAAGCTCTCCCAATAGCTCATCCAGATTCTTATTATTCTTCTTGGAATGTAAGGAGTGTACTTCTCTTTAAATATGATATTGCTATGAATATGAGATTGCTCAAATTTCTCTTCTCAAAATAGAAAATTAAGTATGCATATTGGCATTTACCTCATTTGTCTGTTCCATGTGAAGACTTCTGATAATCAAAGTGGCAGTGTTGTGATTTAGACATAGGTAAAGGCAAAACCACAAAACCATTCCCAAATTTAAATAAGCCACTTAACAAAAGTAAAACTAATGAATTAATACATTAATTATTAAATAGTTTATCATTTCAATAATAAAAAATGAATACCTGATTAATTCAATCAATAAACAATAACCTAAGTAAAAAATTAATGAAACAAAGAAACTACCTCCAACCAGTTAAAAAGATAACCAGCATTTCATTGCTCATAAGGGAAACAAACAAGTTAGAAAATGTACTCATGTAATAGCCAGGTCTAATTTAACTTGATATAAAACTTATAGCATTTGACTTTTTTTTTTAATTTCTTCATACAACAGTCAGTTGTTTAACAAGTCATATTGACTTATTGAAAAATAACAGTAATAACAGAATGCAACTACATGTCTTAGTAAACTAACTAAAATGTATGCTTTTTAGAAGTAATTTACAATGTCATGTACTTACAAACATAGCCTAAACAGGCACGTGATGGTTCATTAACGTTCATTGGCAGCCAATTTCAATTCAGCTGGGCTAAAAGTGACATTTGCTGATGTGTGCTTGTGGTGGAGGTTCTGTGATTAATTGTTGTTTAGTTTTCATAAACATATAAAGTACCCGATCCTGTCCTTTTGTGGCTAGTGTGTGCCCCAAGGCTAAAACTCTGTGAGTCTAGTTAAAAAAAAAAATATACAGTATATATATATATATATATATATATATATATATATATATATATATTGTGGGATAAACCTGAGAAAACAAGTCAAAAGACAAGAAAAAAGGTTTGGGGACCGTCCCCGTATATTGCCCTAAGACAATATATAAGAAAAAAAAAACAGATCAAAAGTCTTCAAGATTGAAAATACAATTGACAGTTTTACTTTGTGAAATGATCGTTTAAATACAGACAGGATTATGGGAAAAGTAAATGGTTGGCATGAAGTAACGTTATGAACAGGAACCGGAAGTAATGTCATTGAAGTGAGTCGGAAGTGATGTGGTCTTTAGGAGCCGAAAGTGATGTTGTAGATGATGGCCGAAAGTGACGTAGTCGCGGCCATTTTGATCCCCGGAAGTGGAGGCCATTATTTTTCTTCAGGTTTTCTGTAGAAAAAAGAGATCCAGGTAAGTACCACATGACACCCATATCTCGCGATAGTTCACTCACCTTTAGGTTCTTTGACTGCCTGCTACTCGCAAGTGTGTGACAATATATATATATATTGTCACATGTATATATATATATATATATATATATATATATATATATACATACGAGGGGGGACCCAAAAATAACCGGAATTTTGTTTCCAGTTATTTTTGGGTCCCCCCTCGTATATATATACTGTATATATATATATATATATATATATATATATATATATATATATATATATATTTGCTTATAGCAAGTTTGTGGCCATTTTTGCCTTTTGCTGTTTGAGGCATGGTGTCATACAGATCATATTTTCGCCGACTTTAATCAGTCCAGCATAATTGTCAGATGTTTATCTGTCCTGCAGGGACAATTAAAATACCTTTGCACCATTATAAGCCACTAAAAACTAGTTTAGTTCTTCCCTCCCCATTGACTTCAATGCATTTTGCAGAATTTAGTGAAATTCCTGAACATTTCTATAATTTCAGCAAAATCACACTGAAGCAAACTTTGCAGGGTTCACTCATGACTAGTCATGGCAATACTCTTCTCCCAATATTTGTACTGTAGGTGATCATTTGGCTTTTTAAAGCAAGTGCATGCTAGTTTCTACAGTCAAAAAAAAATTTCTCGGTCCTATAACCTTTCCAGTTCATACTAAACTAGCAGGAGCACACTGTGCTGCACAGACTGGGAACATCAACATCAACCACTTTTGCCTGGGATGGGGTCACTGACTGAATATCATAAAAAAGATATTGTGTTTCCCTGTACAAGTGGGGAGTTTATGCAAAATGTGGCAAGACAAGTTCAATGATTTTAATTTACATACAAATAAACATAAATTCATCACTCCCATCATTGCTCACTATTTGGGTAGTAGGCATCCACTAAGAAAGGACATTTCAATATATCAATATTTAGGTGTAAAAAGAACCCACAACAGAAAAACTAAATACTAACTAAATTCTCGAAAAAGCCCTTATGGACATTGTAGAAGAAATAAAATTAGCCAAAACATGTTTTTGTTTGATTATATTAGTCATTAGTAACACTCTAGTGAGTGGGACATTCTAATGCACCACTTTTGCCATTTCACCATAGTGGCAACAGTGATCTCATGGAGAAATGGGGCATGCTGGTTTAGTTTATGCAAATGAAGGCACTCTGCAGAAGCAAAATGAAAGAAGCAAAGTTAGGTGAAGCTCAAAGAAGACACATTTAGCAAGTGCTTGCAAGGTGCAGTAGGTATAATACTGTAGTTGTAAATTTTGTGCAACTCATCAAGTAAGAAAGGTATTTAATATAAACTACTCCCTCAACTCCTAAATCTTACCAGCAGTTTTGTGCAAATGTAGAAATAGGAACTACAATTCCCATTAACCAGTGTGCTGCTCCAGACTATTTTATCAGCTCACACAAAATTTTAATAAGATCATTGTTAAAAGCATCAAAGGCAACAATTGCTGCATTTTTTTCCTCAATCACTTTGGGATAACAATTTCCTTTCTGGCCTTGGGACTCAGTTTTACTGTACATTGTAAAGTTCATTGATGACCCACAGACAGCATTTGAAGGGGTGGGTTCTGCCCTTTGTCAATCAAGCACAGTTAGAAGAGCATGTTCTCCTTGGTGAAGCGAGGACAGTTAGAATAGGGGAAAAATATTGTGCAATGTTATTGATTGCTTCTGCAGACCAGGATGTGTCATAAATGAGGTAAACACCTTTTTCATCATTGTATAGCCTTACATTTTTGAAAAAGCCAATAATGTTGTCTACCTGCATATTGTAATTAAGCTCTCAATATTAGTCAATGATCAGCATTAAGCACTTTTTGAAGTAAAAAAAAATAATAAAAAAAGAAAAAAAACACCACAAATGAATTGATAGAACCAATCCATGATTGAACAGAATGAAGTGTGATTTTTTTCTATAGTTGATGGAGATGCGGTTTTTCAGAATGTGATAAGAAGCGAACAGGCTGGTGCTTTTGATGAAGTAAAAGTAATTAGCACCTTTTTTTATTTTTTTGGTAGAAATTTATTTAAACCCACTGTATACTATGGCAGTTCTCATGTTAAGCTTAGATGTTTATGTAGATTCAAAATTTTAGCAGTTTTTAGCTTTCAAGGAATCAGCTCTAAATCACCTTAGTAATATTACTGAAAACCATATTATTAGGGAATTCTGTTACAATCTCTTTCACACCAGCATCACCAAGGACTGTATGCAGCACATTCAACACTAAGCAGCTCAAGTGAACTAATAATATTAACCCCTGGTTTAAAATGCAAAAATTGTATGCAGAAAAGTATTTAGTTAAATAGTACTGTACTTCTGATAAACTGATTAACTAATGACACCGTAACTGAGGCCCATTGACTTACACAATTTCATACTCAAAGCTGGGTAACACAGCTACTCTTTAAATATTCAATAAATTTAAGTTCATAAGTTCATTCCATATTCTGGGAAACTGTATACTGCTAGTGGTGAGAGAAGTGGACAATGAGGCATAACATTACTTTTATAAATACTGTATGCAATAATTGTGAAACAAGGAAAGTGGATAAATACAGAATTGTCCTAGCGGACCAACTTCCTTAATGGCCTATGCTTTTGCTCTATAACATTTTGCAGTTCAACATGAAACCGGCTAAAAATGGCCCTTTCTTTGTTAACTTAAACAGTGGCTTTCTTTATATAAGAAAGATTGTTATGGTTAGTGTAAATGAGAAAGGATATTTCATCACCTTCTAATCAGTGTTTCCAATAATCCTAGGTTAATTTAATTACTAGTAATTTTGTATTTCCTACATTATTGTTTAGACTTGGTTAATATCCAAGATTAAAAAAATATGGAGGAAATTTGTTTGAGTTTAGATAATATTTAATGGTCCTAACACTTGGCACACTAACTTTGATTTCAAACTATTGGGAACAATCAGGACACCACAAAACAGGGACAGATGCAAACAGTTATGGTGTTTCTCCTCGTCTTATATTTTTGTTATGCTGTATATACATTTCATTTATTTTACTTCATAAAAAATATCTTTACAGCATATAAAACTAACCATAAGTGGAGTTAGTTCTGCATTTTTTGTGCACACATTTGTTACAACACTTATTTTGTCAGTGCATATTTTTCAGTGCACTTTAGTCCCATAAACATTATGTCATACCAACAACCCAGAGTGCTGCAGTCCTGCCTGCTGTTTTTTGTCCCCCTCATTTACCATCTTACTCCCCTACTAATCTGCAAGTATCTGCACTAATTTTCAATTCAATTTCAATTAATTCATATCTCAGTTTATAAAGCTGAGTTGCAAGAATACATTTTTTTAAATTTGTACTTCTATCACTTAACATTCAAGCATTCCATCTGATAAAGTTCAAAGAGTAGGCCAAAGATATGTTTTAAGCTTAGAGATCACATCTGCTAGTAAAATAACATGATTTAAATATTCCTGATTGCATGTCGCAAGAAGATAGTAGTTATTTACCACCCATCATAAGGTTGCAACTTGACCTATTTTGATCAAATGGTAATACAAAGTTTATGCAACAGAAAATTGTACACACACTGTACAAGCTAGTCACATATAAAAACCTGTGTACATGGTTAGGTTTCAAAAAAGTAATCAAGGTAAAATAGATTAAAAATGAAATGTTGTAATTAGAGTTACTAATTGTAAAATGTATGTACCTTTAGACATTTATTGTTCAACCAGAATTTGATTTGGAGACTCCAGTTTGGGGCGGCACGGTGGCGCAGTGGGTAGCACTGCTGCCTCGCAGTTGGGAGATCTGGGGACCTGGGTTCGATTCCCGGGTCCTCCCTGCATGGAGTTTGCATGTTCTCCCCGTGTCTGCATGGGTTTCCTCCGGGGGCTCCGGTTTCCTCCCACAGTCCAAAGACATGCAGGTTAGGTGGATTGGCGATTCTAAATTGTCCCTAGTGTGTGCTTGGTGTGTGGGTGTGTTTGTGTGTGTCCTGCGGTGGGTTGGCGCCCTGCCCAGGATTGTCTCCTGCCTTGTGCCCTGTGTTGGCTGGGATTGGCTCCAGCAGACCCCCGTGACCCTGTGTTCGGATTCAGCGGGTTGGAAAATGGATGGATGGATGGATGGACTCCAGTTTGTTTGTTTTTTTTAAATCCATGACTAATTCAGGTACTTTAAGTACACAATTTAAGTGATGTAGCTCAGTTTGCACTACCTTCTTTATGACAAATTTTAGCTTGTTGGATTCTTCTTGCTCTCTACTTTGAACTGTTTGATTGTATTTTTTAAATACTCCTCACTTGTTTGTCAGTTAACTTTTTAAGTTGTACTTTGAACAAATCTTTAAAATATTCTTTATACTCTTAAAGCATAAAAGGTGCTGGTGATATTTCTTTTATTGAACCAGTAGAAGACGTGATGTTAAAGATGAATGAAAGGTCAACTTTCAGCTTCTCTTCTTGGCAGTGCTGGTCTTAAAAATCGCATCCTTTGGCTTGTCAAGTCAGGCTTCTGTCCCCCATAGGCTCTGTGTCTTACCTGATAGGCCATTCAATATTTATTCTAGTCTGTGTATATTCTGAGCCCTACTTTGGCATTTTTGGTCAGATTGGTGAGATTATCCAAGTTTATAAACTTAATAGTAATTACAAAAAAGAACCACCTAATGCAGCAAAGAGAAAGCAAATCAAAATCTAAATGTTACCATTCGTAAAGGATATTTATAAATACTTTGGCAAATGTAAACTCTCACAGTCTGCTATTACATTAACTTCAAAAGAATCAGAGCTGATCAGCCATGTTGTCCTTGTCTCAGTATTTCTGATGCTGAAAATCTACAATTGATATTAGTATGAGTATATCCATTTTAACATTTTATTGACTCTCCATAGTATACTTTTATTCAGATTTTTATCAAGTGTTTTATGTTTTATGCTGCTTCATTCGTGACAAAAGTTCTTCTTGTGCTGTAGGCTCACCAAAAACAAAAACATACAAAGTTTTTTTCTAAATGAAGTACAGATCTTGTTTAATACCTACTGGCCCTTTCTAAGCTCCTGTATTTGCCATTAAATATATAAGACTAGCCATGTGCGCCCAACTACGTTGCGCGTGTTAAAGTTGTCTGTGAAGGGCTCCTTGTTTAAACGCGGCTGCCAGTCGTGAACTGGGCCCTTCGTCGCACAGCATTATGATTTTTTATAAGGGAAACAAAATTACAAAACAAAACCCTTGGACATTGATTCGATAGGTACGGCCTACTCTGAATCACTGTCCGAATATTAATTATGTGGTGGTGGAGGAGCATTTCTGCTTCTCTCCGTTCACAGTCTGTCTCGTTTTCATGATGCTGTCGTTTCCTCTCACGATCTCTTCTCAACCTTTCTCCAATCTCGCAGGTTGCTTTGTGGCAATCCAAAGAGTAAGGAAGAACCAATGCTTCTTTCTTGAACTTCAAACACCGACTGATGGAAAGTCACAGAAGTGTGCCCGACTTATATACTCTGACTGCCGACTCCAAGAAGTGGGTGAACATTCGATTTGGACGAAGTGCTGCCAACGACGGTCGATAGAAACACAAAAAACCACAGTCTCAACAATGAAGCAGGTGTCGACGCCAGATCTAAACACAAAGCACGGTGTTGACGCCAGATCTAAACACAAAGAGTGTGATCAACAGTGTTTGTAAACAAAAGTAACAACCAAGGTGTTGTGTATTCAGCCAGTACAAACAGCACGTAGTCTCTTTTAGTTCAATCCTCTTTAATCACCACACTCCAACCTCATCCAACGATCCTCCCCCTCACTTCCTCTCCTCCTCCATCAACTACTGCCCTCTACTGAACACAGCAGGAACACCACACAAGGCAGTGAATTCGTGGACAAACAAAGATCAAGATCCAAATGAAGATTATATATAAAGATACGGGCATGTACCACATGCCTTCTTCTTGCTGCTACTCACACATTTTAAGGTGCCTGCTGAATGTGTATTTATCTTGATCATACTTCACTTTACTCCTTATTGCTTCCTTAAGTATTTGTGTCTTTGTTTCTTTCTAACACAACACAGCAAATAAGACAATACTGTAACTGCTTAAATGCAGTGAAAATACTCTTTTTATTCTCACTGGCCTCATCGTCCCAATGCTTGACAGCTTGTGTGCGATGTACCTAGTTTAGCGTTCCTTACTCCTTCCTTGCTGGAAAACTCATTCACTTCATTACTATTTACAGGTAAAAAACCTCTTACTTACTGTCCTATTGCTCAGCGTTGCTGTCCTATGCTCACTGTATCTGCCTCACCGGCATGTGCTGCTGAGATGCTTATAAACTCTTTGCTGCCAACTTGCCCTTGTTCCTGGACTCCTGAAAAAGAAAAAGCAGTAAGTTCTAACACCTGGACCCTAAGTGGCTACCAAAATTAACTTTTAGGAGCAAACACTCCTCTGTATAATAATTTCTCACACAAGCAACTCTTAGTACTCTTAGGCTCTTAGAACTTTCCATCAGCAAGGATGGTGTCAGCATAAAACACACGCTGTTTACACCTTCTGCCGGGGCAGAGACTGGCTGTTCAGTAACCTTGCAACCAGTGGATAGAAACTGTCAATGAATTTATTAGTATGAAAGTCATTGTTCTTACACCATTCACCAGGTGAACAAAGTAAGAAAAGCTGACTGTATAGGATGACTGAGGTCTTTGACGAAACTGTTGGCCTTTTTATTTATATTCTATAATATAAATATAATATTCTGTGCAACATTCACCACCACCTGCAGTGATCTGCAATCTTGATCCTAGCAGGGCCTGTATCATGTTTCAGGTGTTTTCTGTGTATTACTAAAATTATTGAAAAGCTGCTTAGAATATATACTGTACAGTGCATTGATAGTTTTTTGTTTTGTATTCTGTTCAAATTTGTGGGATCTTGCTATACTGTAGGTGTGGATTATGCTCTGATCTACATACTCCTCAGAACCTATTCCCACTTAGTTAAAGCCGGCACCAAAGTCAGGATAATATTCTTTGAATTTTCCAGTGCCTTTAACACCATTGAGCTCAAAAGAAGCATGATGCCTAAACAAATTTAATCAGGAAAGCCTGCTCCATCACAGGGAAAACTCTGGACACACTGGAAGCTGTTGTGGAAAACAGAATGGTGGCAAAATCCCCTTCAGGAGGTACTCTCTTGGAGCACTTCTAGCCATAGGCTAATTCCACTACTAAGAAATACCTGCTATCAGGCAATTTAATGCTTCCTGCCAATGTACTCATTAAGTTTATTATGAAATATCTACACAATATTATTTATTTATTTTTTATTTATTTTCTTATTTGTAAATTGATTGGCTGTATTGTTTGTCATGCAAGTCTGTATCTTTGTTTTTTATGTTTCTGCAGCTCTATGCATCTGAGTTTTCACATGGGATGAATAAAGTTTATCTAATCTAGTTTGAATTATTTATGGAACTGAGTTATTATATTTATTATTTTTGTCTTTTGAATTTATGTATTTATTTAGACTGATAAAACAAAATCAGAGGTCTTTAAAAAAACACTCTACCTTTATTCATCCATCCATCCATTGTCTCCCACTTATCCGAGGTCGGGTCGCGGGGGCAGCAGCTTGAGCAGAGATGCCCAGACTTCTCTCTCCCACTCTACCTTTATTTGCACTGATATTATTAAAGAAATTTATTTTTCTCAGGGCATGACTTTAGATTTGGGATTTGAGAAATACACAGATACTTGTGTTGTGTGTGTGAATGTTCTCTGTAATGAACTGGTGCTTGCTCGAAAGTTAGCTCATGCGTTGAAACCAATTCTGCTAGGATAGGCTCTAACTTCCATAAGACTGAACTGGATTAAACT
Source organism: Erpetoichthys calabaricus (assembly GCF_900747795.2). Lineage (NCBI taxonomy): Eukaryota > Metazoa > Chordata > Cladistia > Polypteriformes > Polypteridae > Erpetoichthys > Erpetoichthys calabaricus. The sequence goes on from NC_041396.2 coordinate 68,681,344, forward strand.
GGTTCAATAATAGATGGAATTTATAGTAATGATGAAATTATTGCAACTGTGAACAACACCTGCTATAGCAATCACCAAACAAAATAAAGGAATTAGGTGTGATTTACCCTTTTTCTTTACCATATGCTGTTTTCTTTGCTATTAAAGAGTTCAATTTATTCTAGTGTTCTTCTGAATTTTTACTAAAATAGCTTACACAAACGATCACAAAGTTTTAGTTCATGCATTATTCATAACACACTTTAGATAATTTAAATTTGCAATAAAGATTTAGGGGCGGCACGGTGGCGCAGTGGGTAGCGCTGCTGCCTCGCAGTAGGGAGATCTGGGGACCTGGGTTCGATTCCTGGGTCCTCCCTGCGTGGAGTTTGCATGTTCTCCCCGTGTCTGTGTGGGTTTCCTCCGGGGGCTCCGGTTTCCTCCCACAGTCCAAAGACATGCAGGTTAGGTGGATTGGCGATTCTAAATTGGCCCTAGTGTGTGCTTGGTGTGTGGGTGTGTTTGTGTGTGTCCTGCGGTGGGTTGGCACCCTGCCCAGGATTGGTTCCTGCCTTGTGCCCTGTGTTGGCTGGGATTGGCTCCAGCAGACCCCCGTGACCCTGTGTTCGGATTCAGCGAGTTGGAAAATGGATGGATGGATAAAGATTTAGGTTAAAATTGTATTATTTTAAAACTAGGGGGCTTCGCCCCCTGCTCGCTTCGCTTGCCAACCCCTGTGTTTGGTTAATCGGATATACAATTTAAAATTTTTTTTCTTTGGAATTGTTTCAATTTCATTATTTGCAATTTTACTTTAAAGCTTCATTAAAAATAATATTTTTTGGAGACACATTGTGACAACGCAACCTATAACAGCCCGTGAGTGAATATTGTTACTGTTTCTGTAATAAATAATCCTAGTTTTTCTAATGTTTGTCCCTGTGATTTATTGATTGTCATAGCAAAAGCTATTCTCATGGTAAATTGTCAACATTTTAATACGAATGGCATATCACGATCTCCTTTGGTGTGTAGTGTTATTCGAGGAATATATATATTACCTTTCTTTTTGCCTGTTAAAATTTTCATCGCTTCTCTGTGATCATCAATATTCACCCGACCGAAATGTATATTCTTTGAAATTTAACTTGTTGTTGCTTAAACTGTTCCGGGACCACAGATTCTCATAGCGTATGGTCCATTATTGTGTAAATCCACGTTTTGTGCATTGAATGATGCAAATGCGAAGAGACTTTTTTGTCTACCCTTTGCCTTTTATTTCAGACATCGATATGTCCTGCTATTTTTTCAATTACACCTGGTTCTGATGATTAATCACCTTTTGTTTGCGGTAATGCAATCTTTTCTATCTTTTCTTTGATACTGTAGCGACTGACATGATAAAAGTGTCACAAAAGTTTTACTTGAACAATCGCCGACTTCCTAACCCAAAACACAACTTTCTAGCACCCTCTCCAACGCCCCCCCTTACCGCATCAATCAATACTCCGCTATCAGTCTTCCGTGCTGTACTCCGCCCTCCCTCAATTGGACCTAACAGTCACTTAAAACCAAAAAGCCCGCAACCTGCCTGGGATGCTACAATACTTTCGAATTTTACTGCTTTCATATTCTGTACCTTTCTCTGCATGTGTATCATGCCATCGTTTGTTTGATCCTTTCGAAATCCACTGCTTTCATAATCTCTTATCTGCCTTTTTTTCCCTCCAACGCCTTTGGGTCTCTATTCTCCGTATTGTCTTTATACCCTTTATATGAGCTGAGAGCACATGATCTGTGTGTACTACGTGCTTTTACACGACTGAGTTTTTTTTGATGGGTGTGCTCATATATGATATCTTTTGTAAGTAGGGCGTGTCTTGCAAGAATCTCATGTTCCACGTCCCCACGAGACGGCCCTGGGACAATCTCTTAGCACCAAGTCTCATGTTTACATTCCCCGCGAAACACACCATGGCAAGTCTCTTTTGTCTCCCGGGTCTTTTAAATGTCTTCCGAGAACTTCCGAGATCACGTATCGTAGCCTTGCTTTTGCTTTCCAGGATTTTTTTTTATAATAGAGAGATGTATTAATGTGACATTAAAAGTATGGTAGTTGGTCTAAACTAGTGGTTCCCAATTTAAAACAGAAGTTGATTGGAACAAAATCCTGCATCCACAGGGGTTCCCCAGGACCAACTTTGGGAACCACTGGTGTAAACTGTACAAGAAAGTACCTCAGCCAATACTTAATGCCTGATTCACCTAAGAAACCAGTGAAGCATTTCCACCTGTTTTCCATATTTTGTCTTAAACAAAAATTGACTGTTTTCCCCAAAACAATTAGGCAGAGCTCTGGAAAACAGAATAACAGAATGTTAAAGTACAGGAGAAAACTTACTTTGTACAAAATCTAACACTCCTTGTGCAACAGCTTTGGTTGTCCATTTAGGTTACATGTGTCCAGTAGTAATGCATGGATAAAAGAATTGTTAAAGATATACTGTATGTCTGCAAAACATGAAAAACATAAAAAAAAAATGAATAACTGTGTTTGAAGTCATGGAATGTAGCAACATTTTTCCATTTTTTTAAATAAATGGGAACTTTTATCGGATGCCCAATTCTAAATGATATATCTCCCCAAAAATTAAAGAAATAGTTCTATCACCCAAAATACTAAAATTAAAAGTTTTAAAATGTTACATTATTTCAAAACAAATAGCGTGATGATACAGTCCGTATGCTGTTGGTTATATATCAGTTTCAATACATGACTGACTAAAAAATACCATATAAAGTCATATCTGTAGAAACAAAAAAAAAACAGGAAGAAAAAAATATAGTTAGACATAAGAGTAGCTAGAAAAACCAGTAAACAAAAGAGGAAAAAAAGAATCTCAAACTTTATGTTTTTGTGTGTGTTTTTTAATAGATTTGGTTTACAGTTTAAAATAAAAACTTGGCAAAAGTATGAAAATATCTTTTGTCTTTATTTTGGCAACACTTCCTCAAGCCATATGGTATTTTTGGTTCGCTTTGTTTGGCCAGACCTTGAATGTGACCACAGTGTTTGTTATTGTTTCTTCAACCAACTGATCTACAGTATGAAGGTGGTGACTATTTTGTCTCTTCAGTGTGCTGACCTGTGAAGAAAGCTATGATCTGCTGTTGTCAGTGGCAACTGTATTAATGTAACCACTTTATGGTACTGGACGTTCGTTTCCTAGGCTGCAGCTAGTAATCTGTAGACTGACTGCTTTTATCCTAATATCAGTTCAGATTCACCTTAAGTTTCTAAATTTTTGCTTTATATTCAGTGGTTAGAGCTTAGAAAGGACTGGCATTAAAGCTTATTTTTTGTGTAATTACCCTTTTTTCATAAAATAGATGTTTAACCACTACCTACCAGAATTAAACACACAATACAGTCAAATGAACAATAAAGAATTCATTTCAGTTAATTTTTGTACAGTGCTCTTCCCTGAGCACAGAGCACTGTGATAAGGCCTCAGTTAATATGCATGTATGAATTTTAAAAACTGCTAATTAGAAAATCAGTACACAAAAAACACTTGTGTAAAATGGAGAATTTTAAAATCAGTCCATAGCTTAATTGGAGCCAGGGTAGGGACATGAGAGCTGGAGTTATGTGTTCATACATTTTAGTTCTTGTAATGATTCTTGCAATAGCTTTTTGAATTAACTGAAAACCCCCCTCCCAGTGGGAGATGACTGGAGTAGCTCCAGGGACATCCTTACAACATGTGGGGACAGGGATGTAGCTCAAGAGTTTTGTCCCTCAGACCAGTACAGTGTAAGACCAATCCACTCCTTTTTGAGAAAGAGCCATGACCTCAAACTTAGAATCACTGATCTTCATCCCTGCTGCTTCATACTTGGCACTGAATTGCTTGAATTTGTCCCGAAGGTCACAGTCAGATGAGGCAAAGAGGACAACATCATCTGCAACTATGCTAACTAAAAGCAACAGTGCTACCCCTGGCTTCCCCCATTGTACAAGGTCTCATCCTTGGCTACTCCTTGATATCCTGTTCATGAAAACCTCAAACAGGGTCAGTAACAAGACACAGCCTTGACTGAGTCTGACAACCACAGTGAATGAATTTGACTTAAAACCAAGTATTCAAACAAAACTCAAAGTGTTTCTTCCAAAGTCTGAGCAAGGTCATCAGAGGCATCAAACAGTTTGCCAGTTCAACATCTCCAAACTCCTTCCATGCTCAAGCGTTTGCTTCCACAGCCACTTTTTTTAGCAGTCCTCTTAACCCATTGGTATCTCTCAACCAAGTCAGGAAAGCATCTCCCAAAAGGAAACCTTCTTCATTCTGAAAGCTTCCCTCACCTCGAATGTCCACAAATGGGTCCTCGGGTTTTCACCATGAGATGCCACAACTACCGTAAGGCTTCAGCTTTGGGTAGGCACTTCCACAACTGTGGTCTTGAACAAGGTTCATTCAAACTCAATGTCCATGACCTTACTCTGCACATGGAAGAATTTCTCTTGCTGGTAAGAGTTAACTCATCTCAGTTGGAACCCACAGCTAAACATTCCCAGGACACCCTAACTGCTCATCTAGTTTTCCTCTGTCTAGCCAGCCTATTCCCCTCAGTTCAAATCTAACATATTACCAAGTGGTAATCAGTTAACAGTTCCGTCACTCTCTTCACCTGAGTGTTAAAAACATATGGTCTCAGGTTTGACAAAACAATCGTAAAGTCTATCATTGACTTTCTGCCCAAGGTGCTCTGGTACTAGGTACACTTATGAGCCTTGTTGTGTTCATACAAGGAGTTTGTTATGGACAATCCATGATTGGCACAGAAATCCAATTCAACTCATTGTTCTGGTTCAGATATGGCAGACTGTTTCTCCCAGTCACGCCCTTCCAGGTATCTCCATCATTCTCAAAGTGAGCACTTAAGTCTCCCAATAGTTAGTGGGCTGCACTCTTTCAAGCATTTGACCTACTTTTTGTAAGAAGGCTGAATGTTCCAAACAGCTATTGGATTCATAAACATTGTTGTGACATACAGTATGTATTTTCATGAGTGTTATTGTGAACTGTTGTTTATCTGACATTTCAGTCTAAACCTGTTTCCCAAGGGATAGCCTACCAGGAGAATAAATCTCAAAACATCCTAGCTCTCGAAATCCCTAAGGTGCACAAGCCATACCACCACAACAAGATGACAGTTCAGCATGGGGACATACTGAAATTCATTTTATATATATGAACTAAACCATGCAAGTACAATATCAGAAAGCCCAATGTAATTGTCCAGTGTTTATAAAAGAATAAAGTGGTCAATGGTGTCAAATGCTGCACTTAAATATAACAACATACTGTGGAATTTCCTTTATCAAAGGATACAAAAATGTTATTTAGTAAATGGGTTTGTGTTGTTTCTGTACTACGACCACCGTGAAGGTCAGACTAAAATTTCTCAAATAAATTGTGATGCATAAGGTGAAACAGAATCTGCAGGACCAGTACTTTTTCAAGTACAGTCATGCGGTGACTTACAGCTCCATTTGGACTTTTTCTGCGTATGTCAGTCGCAAAGAGTACAGTTCATTGTAATCGAGGTTCTGTGGGTCTGGTGTTGGTCACCAGTACACATACTTTAACTTCCAGTATGGATTAGCACAAACCAATCTTCCAATCTTGGCTTCTGCACACTGGGTCCATATAAGGCAGTATTTCTCAGGAATTAGGTTGAGCTACTAATTGGTTATGGGTAGCTGTTGTTAGTTCTCTGGTTGCTATCAATGGGTCGGGGGTGAATGCATAAGCATTCCCCACATGGAGCAGCGCCAATCAGAAAAACCTTAAAGGACTTTCCAATAGTCAGAAAACAGGTGAGACCCTGTGAAATAATAATAATAACAAAATGTTTATTTCTATAGGTGGTTTTGGCAATTTCTAGAACATTATTAGCCTGGTTGGTTGTCATAAATCAGCACATGACTGTATTTTAAAAAGAACGGATACATTTTAGATAATTCTAAAATTGTTAAGCATAACTGGGGTCCAGCTGTGAATTTTTCAGTATCTAATTCAAATAATCGACAGTGCATCAGGAACTCTGCCAGTAGGCAATGAGCAATATATTGATAAATGGTAAGAAAGGATGCTCAACAGTCATTGAACAATTCATACATTTGTTGGGACTGTGTCTAATCGACAGGTAGTAAGTTTCATTTTGAAAATTCAAGTTATGACTTTCTGTTCTGTTATCAAATCAAAATTACTAAAGTGGTGTGGAATGTAATATTTATTTTGTGAGGTGATGCTAAAAACTGGGAATTTATATTGTCAATTTTATAATTGATGAAGTACATAAGGCTTGCACTGCAAAAGTCTTTAGGTATTTTACATTCAGAACTCCCATGTTAGATGAGCAAATGTTCTAAACAGTTCACAGGGATTATTTCTGATGTCAGAGTGGCCATAAAGAGACCATTTTGAATATGTTTTCAAACTGTCTGTCCGTGAGATTCAGAAGATCTTCAGCTTTGTTCCTCCCCACCTATGCATACATTTTTAGCACTGTAATTTAAGAGTGCAAGGAATCTCATTAAGCTAAGGAGAGTTTATCTGTGCTTTATTCACCGTTGTTTTAAGGGAGGCACTGTATCCAATGCCTCTTTCAAAGGTACGTTATACTTTGATGTCAGCTGAGCTAAATCATTTTCTATAACTATGAGTTGCTCAAAATGTATACAAAACCAGATGTTGTATTGTCCTTGCTTTAATCTGACACTGTATTGGTAAGGGCAAAAACAGCTTAAATGTAATTAACCAGTGATCAGATATAATTTAATGGAGTAATATTTAAATTTGGGACTCAACTCTTTAAGTAATAATTAAATCTAATGTGTGATTATGACAATGATTTGGGATATCAAATATCTGGCAACACCCTACTGAGTTAAACAGATGAGTAAAACAATTTACTAAAAGTGTCAACATATAAACATGCCCTCAAAAGACAGAGAACAGATCAAACTTACATTGAGTGGTGAGTTCATCATTATCTATGGGTTTTCAGTTACTTCTGTGCTTCGAATTTCAGCTGGTTGGCAGCAAGACACTTGCATTCAGGCTTTCACCACTGGCTGGATGATCGACATTGCTCAGCTGGTTTCTATTCCTAAATGGGTTTCGGCTTTTATTCCAACCAAAATTTTCATTTTTCAGATGGGTTCAATTACTGTGATAGGCTGTCAGCTCTTCTCTATTGCTGTAAAATGCTTCATTTGTGTGTGTGTGATACGCTCCTCTGCTTCTGCTTCTTAATCTACTGTAAGACGCATGAATCATTTTCATAGTGTGATAGCCAGTATTTGCAGCCACTCATCTTTGTTTTTTAGTGTATGCCATAAAATTTGCACAGTTACCCAAAAGAAAAAGAAACAAACAAACATATAATGAGACATTGGACATTCAATAACACTGATATAAATCAGCTTCACATGTAAGGACTTGCTTCATCGAACTTGAAACATTGCTGTCTGGTTATACAGTATAACTAAAACCTAATGAGTACACCAAAGCAGCAAGATGCTAACGCTGAGGTAGCAAGATATTGAATAACGCAGGCAATGAAAAGTATTTATACAAATGAAGTACCGTAAAAAATGTGCAAATAATATAGCTGAAGCAACTTATTCCCTAAACTGTCATAATGGAAAGCATAAGAAATATGGCCTATACCTCTCTACTAAAGACTCAAGTAAGCTGTCAGCTTATTTGATTCTTCTGTTTCTCCTGTACGAATGCATACATAATAATGTTGGTACAATTGTGCGTTTCCTGTAAAGACTTTATCAACAGTGACTCATTGTTTGCTGCTGTGTGTAACAACTGTTTAACTTGTTTTCTTTTCTTTGTAAGAGTTTGAAGTCCATTTCCATGAATTAGATATTAATAACCTCTTATACCTCCACTTGATATGTAATGTACATGGCAAGAATCACTCTGCCCCTCATAATTAGCTTTTCGCCCAAACTTGTGCATCTTTTAACTTTTGTCACCATATTTCCAGTCAGTGTATCCAGTGAGACCCTATAATATATAACATTATACTAAGGCTTTAATGACATTTTTGACTATTAATAAAAATAATAATAATTCTTTATATTTATATAGCACTTTTCTCACTACTCAAAGCGCTTTGCAAACTCCATGCAGGGAGGACCCTGGACGCAACCCCATGATTTCTTTACTGTGAGGCAGCAGCATTGTCATTTCGCCACTCTTGGAGTTTTCTTTGGAGTCATGCACTACATCAATTCCCAACCTAATTTAAGGATTAAACTGAATTTAGCAAAGGGGTACACAAAGACAGGAACATGCATTTGTAAGAGAAATTCTTTTTGTAATGCCTTATCAATATAAGCTCTTAATTTTCCATTGTCTATTAACTGCTTCAGGCTGGTCCATTTTAATGTGTAGCTGTTGTTCTTAAGAAAGTGGCAACAGACTATCATATCACTGTACCTTAGATTGCTTTCATATTTCTTAATATTCTATATATGGGATGCATCAGTGTGATTTCTGTGTGCTAATCAGGTGTATGTAAGGAAGCATTTGTGTAATCCTGAGTACTTATAAATGCCTTTGTCAAAAACAGACACTTTAGCATTGCTGCTGAAACATTCCTCATACAATGTGCTGGTAAGGTATTACTTACAGTAACTAAAATGTTTAGTACATTGCTGAAGTCTGAAGAGCATTTGTATATGACAACTGAACCTGAAACAGGAGATTTTCCTGACATAGTTTAGCTAATATTACGGTTAAACTGAACCCATACTGAACCACCTGAAGCTTTATTATAACAGATAAACGTTTTGTTTATAATTAAGCTGTGAAAAGCTTGAATCAATTTGGAAAGCAACAGAAAAAGATACACACAGTGAAACATTAACCTGCTGTTTCAGACACCTACCTTAAAATGCAACTATAATCAGATTTCTTGGTGATAAACAGCATGAAGTATATTTGTGAAAAATCAAGGGATAAACCTACAATATTGGGGAAATTGGTACTGTAAATGCTGGGGAAAATCAAAGTTATTAATATATGGTTCATAAAACAAAAATGAACAACAGTTATGTCTTAACCTGGTACCTATGAAATCATCCAAGGGAGAAACAGCAAAACCTTTTAATGAAAATATTCTTTTTTGCCGTGACACCTCTTTAGTATCCAATTAGTTTTGAAGACAAAGTGTAGCATATAATTAAGTGCCTCTACTATATGTTTTTAATATTAATTAACCACTAGTTGCACAAATTTATGGCACGTTTGTGATATTTTTCTTCCAGTTTTAATAGCTGTAATATTTCTAGTATTAATGTAACATCTTATGTTCACAGGTTTGCAACTGTTCTATTTTTCAAGAACTTCGCATATGTAAGGACATTGCTGGCATTAACTTATTTTCATTAACTTACTGAATACTTCTTTATTAGGTCTCTTGTGAATATATTTAATTATACCTTGAAAAAGACTCCATTTGAAGAGTACGTTATTCTCTCCAGACGTATCTTTTTTTTTTTTTAAACATGTGCTGGGAAGAAAAAATGTGCATAATATTGTAATAGTAATAAGACCTCATGTCACTAGCATAACCTCTCCAATCTTCTACTGGAAACACTCACAATGTCTTTTAAAATAAAGAATGTTTTTACAGTTAATTACAATTTAACCAGTGAAATACAGTTGTTTATATGTACTTTGAATAAAATGGCAACACATTAGTCATAGACATGCCATTGTCCCATATAAACCAGGAAGAAAAGATGAAAAAAAGGATAATAATTCAGAAATTGGTGATTAGTAAAAATTCAAGAAAATCTACACCAAGTGATTGAGCTAAAACAATGGTTTTGGGAGTTTTCTTTAAAGGCAAAATTACACAGGATTTCTAAATTGATTCCCGTTGTGTGTATTTAATTTGTTTCAGTTTCAGGTAATACAACATGTCTTGGTCCATTATCATATAAATAGACATTTTTCCTTGATCAAAGTAAGATTATGAGCTATCAGTGTTTCAAAATGATTTATGTCTATGTATTGTTTGAGGAACGGTGTTCCCACTTCATATAATTCAGATGGATATTTAAAGATGGTCATGTCTATGAGACACAATTGTCTCCAATAGTTAAACAAAAATAGCAGTTCAACAGTAAATAGGTGGTAGACCAAGCTGACACATATGGATAAAGTCCACTCAGGATTAGAACCTCAGACAAGAGAAATGTATGCAATGTACAATTTTGAACTGACTTAGCCCATATCCACCCCTGTACATGGTTGTTTTTCACATATTTTTGACTGAAGAAGTGGTTTAATTGCAAGTCTAGACACCCATATAATTAATATTTATAATTAATATATATTTTTATTATTGCTATTTTTATCATTATGATGGTGACATCAGCACACAATCATTTTGTGGTGCAGATTCATGGACACTGGCATTTGGTTGTGTCATTGCCAGCCATGTGATGCAGACATTATATGACAAACTGTGTTATTGTGCTCGACCTATATAAAATAGTGGCACACGGTTATCTGCTCAATGAATCACTTTCAAAAGAAAGTAAAAAAGACAACTACAGCTTTTGTGAGCTTCTTTTGTGAAGGTATTGTTTCCTGAAGAGGCATTAGCTCTCTGGAAATGTGTTCTTTTCAATTGCAGCGTTTTAATAACCTGAATTTAAATAAAAAGGTATTATCCCACCCAGCATGCAAAATGATGGTTACAAGCTTACACGACAAGTTAGGATAATTCTAGCTCTTTATTGACAGTTTCACGCGGCATTACAAACGGGAAGCTTATGACAGACATATCAAGCCGTGGGACCCTTGATCTGTGCAGTCCGTCATCTTTCGTTGCCACGCTGAAAGGATTTTAGCCGGACAGAAGACATAATCTTCTGCTCGGCCTCGGACGGAAGACATACTCTTCCGCCCGGAAGCTTCAAAGTGTTGGCCGTAGGTGTCCATCCTTATATTCAGTTGTTCCATGTGTAGGGTGCGTTTCTCTGGTTCCAAACAAGGGCAGGAAGGATTCCAGCCCCACCTTCAAAAAATACAGGAATAGCACAATGCCTACATACAGTTCTTATACTCCCAACAAGGAAATAAGATGGTGTACTGACAGAAGACAGAAATATACTAGTCTGTCTTTAGGCTGACTATTCAATTGTCCAGTTGTCTGTGGCTATCTAGTCCTGTGCTTGGCTCGGCAATTCTAAATGAAGATGCTGTGCCCTGTGTACCATATTTGGTCTGCCTGTATGAATGAGTCCATAACAGTGGGCACAGAGAACAGTGACGTTAAACTTAATAAAAAAAAACACATAGTATAACAGGTATACTTACTGTTATAGTTTTTTGAGTCACTAAGTCTTGCATTTATTTTTTAGCTAGGATTATTGATTAGAATAGTTGAAAATACTTTTTGTCTTTCCTGGTATTATTCTGTCTAATTAGGGTACTGCCATTTGAAGAGATGTAGAGAGCTATAGTGTTTCTAGGTACGTATGTTAACTGCAAGTTTGTCATGCTGACATCATTGATGCAATAGTATAAAGATCAGGTGTCATGAACACCCTGGCCTTCCAAGTTTGGAGAAAAAAATGAAAGCAGTAATCTTTCTCAATCAGGGTAAGTTATCTTTATGGAAATATATGTTATACCAATCAATTTTCTGAAAAATAACTCTGTAACAGTGTTTAGAGGTATAACATTACTGGAAGAATTTGTGTTCAGATTACATTGACTCAATGTGAGTGAACATGTGGTGTGTGTTCCTTGTGTTGGACTGATTCCCTTAAGAGGGCTGGTTGCTGCCTTGCTCCTGATGTTAATGATAAAGGCTTTCGCACTCTCACCCCATGAATTAGAGTAAGAAGTTTAGAGATTGTTATGCTATGATCCTCCTAGCTAATGACAAGTAAATATTAGACCACCTTATGAAATCTATTGTTTGAAACAGCCCAAAAAATTGGCCAGAGACAACAGAGGAAACATAACCGTCTTAAACCTGTGTTGCACACTAGAAGCAGAATGTTCAAATTAATCTTGCATATGGCAGCATTAATTGGAATATGTATAGAAAAGAAGGACGCATTAGAGTGTGCCACATTCTACTGTAAGCAAACTACAGTTTATATACTTAAAGGCATTGAGGCTTGAGACTCAAGCATAGTTGATTACTTAGGTAATAATATTAGATCTGAACAAAAATTATGCAGTGTATAAAAAAGTAATGTAATTTAATTATGTCAAGTGTGTTTAGTGCTTCTACAAACAGCAGTACTTTGGGGTTCTTACACATAATTATAGAAGTTAAAAAGTGATTGTCTGTCCACAATAAACCAAGTAGTGAATAAGTGAGGAAATTAATGACAATATATGTTAAAACTTAATAGCAAAACATTTTGTTAATCCTGTCATCTATGTTTAAAAATGAAATTGGTTTGTACAATTTGTATGTCAAGTGATTATTGTTCTTAAAATGTGATATATGTGAACTCTGGGCATACAGGACCATTACTCTAAAAAACACTCACTTCATTGTACCTCAACTGTTTTAACATTATACCCTTTGACTTTCAATTCATTCAATAAACAACCACTCTATGCACCATTTGACAATTCACTTTAAAAAAATCACCCTGCTGATATAATTGAAAATGTCATATTTCCCACAGGAACCACTAAATTTGTTTTGCAACTGAAACATTTAAAAAAAATGATTCATTTGCCTCATAAAGTGTACAAATATATGTGAGGTAATGTTAAATTTTAATTTAAGAAGGCAGAAAGAATTGCTGTTGATGACACAAATCTTCCAGTTTTGTTGGTGATTTAAACTTCTGTACCTCGTAATAGCTACAGCTAGAACGTACATAAGCCTCAGTGTCTTAGTACTATTTTTGACAGTGAACACCCTATAACAGTTGAGGCTTATGCAATATTTGAGAAATACGAGATGAGACACAAAAATAACCGGACTGGGCTTGGTGCTTTCCTGGAAAACTGTCTGGTGGTCGGCTGGACGTGAATCATAGAACTATATTCTCTCCTACACGCCCTCTCAAACCGCTGACTGGCTAAGTATATCCTGTGAATAGTCTAGTCAGTATTTGCACAACAATCGCTACACGAATCGCTGCGACAATGTCGGGTGAAAAAAGTGAACAGCGAGACAAGACAAGACAATGCTCCCGCACTATGCTTTTTCCGTAAAGCAGTTTTTGACTGACAAAAACATTCCTGTCCTCGATTGTCCTCCCTATTCACCTGATTTAACTCCCTGTGATTTTTACTTCTTCCCGAAAATCAAAAGTGACTTGAAGGGAACACATTTTTCTTCAAAAAAAATGAAGACAGAAACGGCAAGCCTGTTGTAGAGCCTCAAGCAAGAAGTCTTCCAGCACTGTTTCAATCAATGGAAGATAGGCATGGAGTGGTGTAGAGATCAGGAGGGGAAGTATATAGGAAGTGAAAATGTTTAGAATACATTATACCCTTGGTTTATTGCTTTTTATACTATTTATACTATTACTATTATACTATTACAGTAGGAATTACCAGGTTTATCCTAGACTAGTTTTTAAAATCATTCCCAGGGTTGATTCTTTTTTTTTTTTTGTTTTTTTTTTTTGTTTTTTTTTTTTCTTTATTTCTTAATAACTTAAAAGCGCTGAAGATTATTTCAAGCTTAAAGACTGGTAATGATAATATTTTCGGCAGATAGTAATAAGAATTTAGCTGCAAAAGATATCTCTGTTTTAATTCTCTAACACCACTGCAGGGTGGGGTTTGTTTTGTTTTGGACGTGCTCTGTCTCTTCATATGTCAGAGGACCGGGACATTGCGAAGTGGGATCTAGCCTCATGTGGGGAGGCAAAATGCAACAATAGGCTAAAATGCAATAACTCATGGGGAATCTTGAAACTAAGATTAAAACTGCCTCATTACCAATTAAAACTATAAAATGACATTAAAAACTCAGAATCAATGTTTCCATGATGGGACAGTTAACTTTGTGAGCTGGAATGTGAAAGGCCTGAATCACGAATTAAAGAGAAAGAAAGTATGCTCTCACCTAACAGGCTTAAACGCTAAAATAGTATTTTTACAGGAGACCCACTTACTAAGCAAGGATCAGTTCAGACTACAAAAAGACTGGACTGGCCAAATGTTCCATTCTAGCTTTATAAAGAAAACTAGAGGGGTAGGAATTCTCATACACAGAACAGATCCATTTGTAGCATCAGATGTAGTATCGACCCTGAAGGGAGATATGTGACGGTCTTGGGCAACTTATATAACAGTAAAATGATTTTGATAAATGTTTATGCACCCAATGTTGATAATAAGGAATTCATGCAAAATCTATTTGCATCCATTCCCAATGTGAATACTCATAAAATTATAATGGCTGGGGACTTTAATTGTGTTCTAAATCCACTCTTAGATAGGACTCCTGTGACATCTAATACTGCAAAGACAATTACACAGTTTTTAAATGATCACAACTTATCAGACCCTTGGAGGTTTCTTAACCCAAACTCAAGAACATATTCGTTCTACTCACCAGTGCATTATAGCTACTCAAGAATTGATTATTTTTTTTATAGATAATAATTTCCTGCCTACAATTAAATCATGTAAATATGACACAATTGTTATCTCTGACCATGCCCCTCTAGTCTTGGAGCTAAAATCATTAAGCCCCTCACACTCACCTCGTAGATGGCATCTTAACCCTCTTTTATTGGCAGACGAGAACTGCACAGAATTTATATCCAAACAAATCAGCTTCTTCCTAGAGACAAACACGTCCACAGAGGTTTCTGCAGGAACACTCTGGGAAACTCTAAAGGCCTTCTTAAGAGGACAGATTATTTCATATCTTTCCCACAGAAATAAATTAGAAACCAAGAGTGTCAGAGCTAAGAAGTGAAATTACTAGAATAGATGAAGAACAAGCCAGGCGTCCAAGTGAAGCTCTCCACAGGTAAAGGCAGGCCCTGCATACAGAACTTAACATCTTAACAACTAAAGAAACTGAACAACTTATTTATAAGTCTAGACATCATTACTATGAACATGGAGAAAAAGCTAATAAGCTTTTAGCTCAACAAATTCACAAACGAGAAGTTCGCAGTGCAATACCAGTAATCACCAACAAGAATGGAGAAGAAATTATTGACCATAAAAATATAATGCACACATTTAGAGATTATTATAAGTCTTTATATTCTACTGAGCCCAAAGAAGACAATACACAATCTAATGCATTTCTGGATACATCACAGATACCACAAATAGATGCTTTAAGTGCTGAGGAACTGGATAAACCTCTAACGCTAACAGAATTACTAGACGCTATAAAGTCACTACAAAGCGGGAAATCAGCAGGCCCTGATGGTTACCACGTAGAATTTTATAAGAAATTCTCCACTCAGCTAGCTCCCCTCTTATTGGCAACATTTACAGAAGCTAGAGACAACCAAATACTACCTCAAACATTTCGACATGCATTAATCACCGTCTTTCATACAGACCAATTTCACTCCTGAATAATGATGTTAAGATACTCTCAAAAATCCTAGCTAGAAGGATGGACAAAGTGCTGCCCTCGGTAATATCACAGGATCAAACTGGATTTAGTAAAGGCTGACACCTATCTTCCAATCTCCGACGCTTGTTTAATGTTATATATTCACCAGCAAAATCAAACACCCCAGAGATATTACTATCATTAGACGCAGAAAAGGCATTTGATATGATTGAATGGAACTACCTTTTCACTGCATTGGAGAAATTTGGGTTTGGCCCAAATATTTGTGCATGGATCAAACTACTGTATACCAATCCAGAAGCGTCAGTTTGTATCAATAACATTTGCTCAGACTACTTTAAACTAGAACGTGGTACCAGACAAGGATGTCCCTTGTCGCCACTGTTGTTTGCAATCACTATTGAACCACTGGCTGTTCACTGCCGAAATTCTTATCAGATAAAGGGGATTGTCAGAGAAGGACTGGAACAGAAAATTTCTCTATATGCAGATGATATGGTCTTATATATATCAGACCCAGAAAACACTGTCCCTGCTGTTTTAACAGCACTAACAGAATTTCAAAAGATATCTGGTCTTAGAATTAATCTGAATAAAAGTATACTCTTTCCAGTGAATTCACAAGCATATAATATTAGATTAGACACCCTACCTTTTACCATAGCAGATCAGTTTAAATACCTAGGGGTAAATATCACAAGTAAACATAAAGCTCTTTATCAACAAAATTTTGCCGTCTGTATGGAAAAAATTAAGCAAGACTTGCGTAGATGGTCAACCCTTCATCTCACTCTAGCCGGAAGAATTAACATTGTTAAGATGAATATCCTTCCTAAACTTCTCTTTTTATTTCAAAACATTCCAATATATATCAATAAATCGTTTTTTAAGCAATTACATTCAACAGTAACCTCATTCATTTGGAACTCAACACACCCACGTATCCGAAGAGCGACCCTACAAAGACCTCAGGGAGAAGGTTGCATGACTTTACCTAATTTTCAGTTTTATTACTGGGCAGCAAACATACAAGCCATAAAAACCTGGACACAAATAAATGAACATACACAGGCTTGGTCCACAATAGAAGTAAAATCCTGTAGTACTTCTTTATACTCCTTGCTCTGCTCTCCAATAAATGCAAGTTATCGCAAATATACTAATAACCCAATTGTGCTTTACTCACTCAGAATATGGAACCAAATTAGAAAGCATTTTAAGATGGAAAATCTTTTATCAGTGGCACCTCTGCAAGAGAACCACCTCTTTCAACCTTTGCAAGTATATCCAGTTTTTAATACCTGGAAAAGTTTTGGGATTAAAATGCTCAGAGATCTTTATACAGACAACATATTTACATCTTTTGAACAATTACGTTCAAAGTTTAACCTCCCAGCTACACATTTCTTTCACTATCTTCAAATTAGAAATTTTGTTAAAACAGAAATTACCCGATTTCCCCCACCTCGTACCCTCCACAATGCTGGAAAAAATACTGCTCAATTTTGAGGACTTATACACTATTTCCGCATTATATAAAATCTTATTAGAGTCCCTACCTTTCAAAGATCCAAGAGGACATTGGGAAGAAGATCTCTTAATCAATATATCAGAAAAGGAGTGGAAGGTAGCAAAGCAGAGAATTCACTCGAGTTCTATATGCGCAAAGCATAGAATTATTCAACTAAAAATTATATATCGAGCTCATCTGTCTTGCTTAAAACTGTCCAAAATGTTTCCAGGGCAGGATCCAACCTGCGAACGCTGCAACCAAGCTCCTGCCTCACTGGGTCACATGTTTTTAACAGTTGTGTTCGGTGTTCTTCCAGATGGACTTGAATTGGAGAAGGACAAGCAAACGGTGATTGCATTCACTACACTTTTGGCATGCAGACTTATTTTGTTAAATTGGAAGAATCCTAATTCTCCTCTGATAAGTCAGTGGGAAACTGATATTTTATATTATTTGAAATTGGAAAAAATCACTGCGGTGGGTTGGCACCCTGCCCAGGATTGGTTCCTGCCTTGTGCCCTGTGTTGGCTGGGATTGGCTCCAGCAGACCCCCGTGACCCTGTGTTCGGATTCAGTGGGTTGGACAATGGATGGATGGATGGATGGAAAAAATCAAATTCTCAGTTAGAGGATCTGTACAAAATTTTTTCAAAACCTGGCAGGATTTAATCAATATTATTTTAGAATAAGAGAAATAACTATTGCCGCATTTAATTCCCTTCTCCATCTCTTATTTACATAGATATTTATTTCTCCCTTTCTTTTGTTTAATGTTGCCTTATTAAAAAGCCCTAAGCAATTTTCCTTTAGCTAAGCTCTCCTTCTCAGGGGTGGGGTTTGATTTGTCTTCAATTTTGTTGGGTTATAAATTGATCTATTTGTATGGAATGATTACAATGAAAATTAATAAAATAAAAATATTAAAAAAAAAGAATGCATCAGAATTATTATCAGTTTTAGAATTCATCAATAAATATTTTTTATTTTTTACAAGTCTGGTTATTTTTGTGTCTCACCTCGTACTGTTTTAGTTTGTGTGCCCTCTTGAACTCTGTCTTCCTCTTTCTAAAGCACCATTAAGCTACAAAATGATTGTTACTCTCTTTTGATTTAGTAAACAAAATTAATTTCATGTTCCGTAATTCACTGATTATTTAAGGTTCCTAGATTTGAACTACTTAACATGTGTGCTTTTTTACACAGCATTGTCACAGGCAGCAGAACTCTACAGTATGTCAGAAACATCAGATGCAAGGCATAAACACACTGTTAATGGGATGCAAGTCTGTCATTGGGTATACTCACAGAAACACTAGCTCAATTCAAATCCCAACCATATTGTTGAGCGTTCAAAGAAAAGCGGAGAAAGTTCACCCTTACTTGGGGAGAACTGGCACACTAAGCAGTCAGTGTCCAGGCAAGGAACTGAACACAGGGAGGAAGAGGCACTAGGTGCTATGTATACATACTCCCTATTGTAATGTCATGGTAGTTAGAATAACAACAAGCAGTAAATACCCGATATGCATACTCATTTACAAGTATATTTTTGTGTATGACAAGTATATTTTAATGTCTTATGCACAAATTTCAAAAATGTGTGTTCCATATCATTGATAAATTCAGCCATGAATACCATTCTTACTTTATTCCAAATGCATTGTTTCAGTGTCACATGGTCTGGTTTCAGTTGATAAAAATACCAACTTTGCATAGTTTTATTAATTTGTTTATTTATAAAAGTTGATTATTTACATTATATCATCTGAGTTACCCAGCATTGCGCAAGTGAAAAAATATAAAAAAAATTATATATAGGCAAACTTTATTACTATTAAACCTATTGCTTTTAGTACATAACTATTGTTAGTACTGGAAAGCTTCTTTGTAAATTATCTTCTTGTTTTGTTTCCTTCTGGTACAAAGAACTCCAAATTGCAATAAATAACTCTGGAGACAATGTATATCCACCATTACAGGCCTGTGATGTCTCAAAATCTGTACAGAGCCATTAAGTACCCTATTGCTACTTCTATTTTGGAATTTTTGGGGGGATTTGAATCTCTTCATTGTAAGTGCTTATTGTGTATCTTTTGTTTGTGAACATTGGTTTTGTTTTAAACCCAATTACCAGCTTATGGACTTGGCTTTGTTAATCTTTGGCTTGTCTCATTAAAGTAGGCTTTTTTGCTCTCATTTTTGAAATGTTAACAAATTCTCAACACTATTAAATAACTGCTTATGTTTTTTTTATGGTTCACCTCTCCATGTGGAGAGCATTGTGGAGTTCTGTTTAAACATTTTCACTTTATAGTCTGCACAGACTTAAAAAACCTTCTTCTGGAGTTAGAACAAACATTTTTCACTGGGTTTTTAAGCCTCAGTGTTGTTTTTGGAGGAAACTCCTCAGCTATGAGCTTCATGGTCCTGGCAATTCATAACACACATCACTATCATGATTACTTGGTGATGGTTCCCTTTTCTGTAGATCACACTGTAGTATTTCATAGCACTGGTTGTTTGAAGCTCAATTTTGCTTCCTTGCTTGCCTGGGTATTATTATTTCCAAACTTCACTGTAAATGTAAAGTTTACACTTAATACAATTGGTGATTCTACTTCATTATGAGATTTGAGTCAACTGCAGGCTTACATAAACTCATTCCAACCCCACAAAGAAACAGTATGTGGCAGGTTTTAATGGAGGTGTAATGATGAGAGATTACACTTGCAACCTCAAAATTCCAATAATAAAAATATGGCCCAATTTAGGGTGGTTGTGGCCATGGCAAAATGAGTGAGAAAAATACTTGTTTAAAGAAAAAGCTAAACATAATAGGTGGGAATTTGATGTGGATTGCTTGGTTGAAAGGCAGCATGCTAAACATCATATCCTGAATGGACATATCAACTGATAACATTGAAGTATTTCTTGCTACTCAATCTGGCTCTAAGCGATGACCATAAGGCCAAAACTTGTATGTAAAAACCCAACATCTCAAAGCTGTGTTAACAAAGAAACAAAGAGAGATTTCACCTTAGAGATACTGAGATGTTCAACAGACCTTTGAGTTTTTTATTTGGATAGTTATGAAAGAAAAGTGGGTTGTTCAGTTATAAAAATAGTCAATAGGTAAAAATATTACAATAGCATTATAATACGTTAACTGCATATTTCAAGGTATTATGGTTCTAAGACGAAGGCCATATATCAGTTGAAGAGAACCTAACAGATACATTTTAACATTTTAAGCTTTATAACATTTCATGTTATTAGCAGAGTGGAGGCAATCTAATCAAATTTTCCAGTAATAAAGTAGTGTAACATATTATAGTTCAGATTCTTATAATTTCATTTATTTATCTACAATTTTGATATCTGCATTACATAAAATTTTCTAAGCAAATAATATGTAAATGCTGTAAATGCCTTGAAGGGAAAGTATTCCATTTCACAAAATATTCAAGGAGATGAATGAATGATGCTACCTGATCTGTGTTCCCTGCCTGATTTGTCCTGCACTGCACATGTGTATTATTTTCATGCAGACGTAGAATACAATGAATTTTGCAATTACAATATTACAATCATGTGGACAAAAAGCTGTCTACTTGTGGAATGTAATAGTTGATACTGAGCTGATTCTTTCGACATGTACTCAGGAATGGGCCAGAATATTATCTGTAATTACAATTAGTTTTTTGTGATATTCAGATATGAACCTACATTTTACATTTGAGGACTGGGGGGAGACGCAGCTGTATCTCAGTGGCTTCTGCACAAAACAGGGTTATACAGTAAATGGGCCATGTGACAGACTTAAAAATTATTACCAAGCTTTGGATGAGACATATAACTGAGGTCCTGACTTCTGTGGTCATAAATCATCCTTGGGCTTCTTTTGAAAAGAGTAAGGTGTTTCCCAATGTCCTGGTTAAATCATGCACTTTAGCCCGGCCATTCTGGCCCCCTCATCTCCCCCTGTCCCTTACTGGCTTCTATCTCTCTCACTCCTTCACTACCTAATTGCTGATTGGTGTTGAGTGTATGGGGGAAAAATTGGTTGCACACTGCATCATCCAAGTGGACATTACATGTTGGTGGTGGCTGAAGTGGTTTGAGTAAGATAGAAAAGTGCTATATAAATATCATTACTTGTTATTATCATAAATGCACCTGCACTTGTGAGCACCAGGCCAAATAGTGTTGACATGTTATAACACTCACTCACCACCATTGAACACTGAGAAAAACTTCCAAAGACTCATGAGAGAATGTGCCTGCTGAGCAAAAACTATGACTGGGCTACTATTACACTCTGAATCACTGCAGTTGTAAAGAATCACTACTAACCACTGTGCTCCTCTGCAATATCTATAAAATATCTGATATTGTATTTTATATTATTGTAGTTTAAGTGTTAGAATGAGGCATTTGATTTACAGGTAAAAATGTTAACTCAATGTGATTAAATAGTGAAAATAACTTGCAAAAGAAAGCATTAGATATAGGATAAAGTAAAAAAAATTAAAATACTATTTGCTTTTTATTAAGATGTAAAAAAAGGCTCATAATATAAAGATATATGCTGTCATGATTACTGAAGCAGTCCTTAGTATTCTGGTGATGTGATTATTATAATTCCTAACATCTATTAACACCAAATTGTAGATGCAGATTCAGTATACAACAAATTGTATGTCAAAAAATAATATGAACTTTTGAAATAAAAGCACAAATCTGCTTTAACATTAGCTGTTTTATTACTGATCAAGTGTTAGTTTCATTAAACAATGTCAGTCAGTCATTGTCCAACCCACTATATCCTAACACAGGGTCACGGGGGTCTGCTGGAGCCAATCCCAGCCAACACAGGGCGCAAGGCAGTAACAAACCCTGGACAGAGTGCCAGCGCACCACAGGGCACACACTCGCACACACACACACATACATTAGGGACAATTTAGAATTGCCAATGAACCTAACCTGCATGTCTTTTGACTGTGGGAGGAAACCCACGCAGTCACGGGGAGAACATGCAAACTCCACGCAGGGAGGACCCGGGAAGCGCTACCACTGTGCCATCGTGCTGCCCCATTAAACAATGTGTTTATTATTAAGTTAATTTAGAAATTTTTAAACTTTTGATAAGCTTCTTGTTGATGCTTTCCAGAACAGCTATTTGTTATATGGTATGCAGTATGCATTAGTGATAAAATTTAGGATTTTAAAATCTATTTATTCAATTAAACATTTTTTTATCTGGCATTTTAAATCGTGAAAGTTTAAGACAATTCAGAATAGTGAGAGGTTAAAAATAAAATGTTTAAACAGTTTTAGTCCTGGAGTACAAGTATTAATTTCCAGAGCAGCTTGTATTTAAAACCTGGATAGTCTTAAATATATGCATGTTGAAATCATTTAGGCTAAAAGTTAGACCAGCTCTGCTGTGAAAGAGGCCAGCTTTATTGGAGAAAAAGAGGTAATATATACGTTTTAAGAAAGTAAATAAAGTCTTTTTCCCCCTGAAATATTATGTAATTTCCTCTGGCTGTCGGCTTTGTAGACGTCAGTCATTTATTTATGGTCTCCTGTTGTACACTAAGCAGCCAATCAATAGCATTTTAAAATCGTCTCAGATTTTGCGAGTGGCCTTAAATCAGGTGAACAGTACAGAAAGTCCTCCATCTCCAGTTTATTGCTGAAAACATTTATTTTTTGCAGTCTGTGATAAATCAAGCACAGTACAGATTGTCACTAATGCTTTGGACAAATCTAATGCCAAGTGCACATCTTGATTCCCCAAAAATGAATTTCTGTTTTATGAAGGAAGGCTTCTTTGGGTACTATGCTGTCTGTCACAAGTTATAGCCTGCAAACACATCACTTGTCACTGCCTCTTTCTGTTGGGTTTGTGATCACAGATGGTGCTATTGACCACCCTAGTGCTCAGCTATTATTGTTCCCATGTTGTTTGCTTTTCTGTCTTGGATATTGAAACACCTGCCAAATGAATCCTTATTGTCGGCTCTCAATCAATGTCTGTTCAGATCTTCTGTCTTGCCAATCTACATGCAAATTACTTTCAAATAAGCAAGAACAGCCATCACACATTCCAAATTATTGTGTAAAGAGTATTTTATCAGATATTTCTTTTACCTAATGTATAGTTTAGTATATGTGAAGAAAATTTATTAAGTGTGTGCAACAACTGACAAGGATTTAAAATTACAAGCTTACACATGTAAAACATACATCACCATACATAACAATTTTAGAAAAATAAGTCTGCAGCAGTCTATGCTTTTACTTTTGTGACTAGAATAATGTTTTCCATATAGTTATGTTTTTTATAAAATATCACAGTCCATAATGAAAGAATGCATTTTAGTTAAATTAGCCCTTTATGATTGGCATTCTTTCAAAATATTTACAGACTTGTTTTCCTCACATGATATACAAGATGCAAAATATGTATTTTTCACATGTTGAATACCAAGTATAATATTTTTAAGTACAAGTTTGCTTGCTACAGTAAATGTCAAGTAAAAGTGATGAACAATTCTGTTAGTGAAAGTATTATAATCTTAAATATAATCAGAGAGTTTTATATTTGGCACAAGGCCTGGAATGCATGCTGGACAGGATGTTACTGTTTTGTTGGATAAACTTACACATATATTAACACTCTAGCCCCTCAAATATAATGTAGAATAATCAATTAAACTAGTCCATTATGTCCAGAGGAAACTCAGACAGACTCCACACAGAGAGTGACTGAGCTGAGAATCAAACCTGGGTCTCCAGAGCTCTTTACCACCTACCGGACCACCTCTAAGCATTTTTTGCCTTTATCAATGTGATGTAGGTAGGTTTTCATATAGTTAAAGTCTAAGAAATTACAATACATAACAATTCTACTTCAATAAATTAAATGTCAGTTGTTCAAACTAATATGAACATTTAGAAGATGCTGTTACACCTTAGTGACTGTTGCAAGACAAGGACATCCCACACATTTTGCACAAACTCCTGTTTTGGGGTCAGTTTATTTAGCAGAGATACACTTCAAAATGATTTTCATATTTAATTTTTTTAAATATTTTTGTATGGTTTTGTGCTATCTTTCATGTTTAAGCACATCTGACTCAATGCATGGTGACTGTCAAACTAAGACTACTACATATGATATTGAATTCAATACCTCACTTACAACTGTTCTTGTTCTTAAGTCATTTTTACAGGTGTCAGTACACCTGAATTATACTAGAATTTGATTTAATTTTTAAACTGCCTGAAAGACTGACAACACTCAATTGGTTATTGTACCTCAAACCTTCGAATTTCTATTTTTGGGCAATTCATTTTCTACAGCATGACAATTAAAGTACAATCCAGAGTCTTTAGTGGCACAAGCAAGACACCGTACACTCAATATAAAATCATAAGATTTGGTTACAAATGCAAGCACTTTTACCAAGCAGCTAATGCAGTGAGCTTTAAGCACAAGCGGTCCAATTCAGCTATATGGTTATCCTGTGCAATTTTGCTTATCTAGCCTGAGCTCAAAAAAATAAAAACTCTAGTTAAGTATTTATAAAGTGCCTTGAAATGTTGTTGACCATGGTAAAGTACTATATAAAATAAAATATGCTTATTTAATCAAAATCCTAAAATGTGTCTCCCTTTTTAAGAAAATTTGAATTTACACAGTATGCATTTCTGGACGTCGCTTAGAGAAAAAATTAACTTTTTCTATAAATAAGCACTAGGCCTACTTACTTAAAATGTACTCTGAGTAGAAGTAATTCACTTTAGTGCAGTACAATCAAATATAAAACAAATGACGAGAAGGAAATGCATGAAAACATTTCTCTTGAACTGTACACAGCATAACTATACATCATATTCTATCTAATTTTAAACTCACCTTTTCAAAAAATGCGTGAGAAATTTTACATATTTCACTTTTTCATTTTAGAAATGCCTGCACCTTTCTTTGTGTGAATACAAAATGTTTAAAATGTAATATGAGTTATATGAATCTAACAAAACCAAATTAAAGGTGAGAATGTAGTCCTGTACAATTGGAGATAATCCCATTATACGTCATGTGTGTTGCATTGTGAGTTTTACTTTGGTTGGCTATATACTTTATCATTGTCTTCTTATTCTAAATTAACAGCTTGGTTTGTGTTTTTTTCTCAATTTAAATAACATTTAGTAATTCAAAAAACTGAAAAATGTTTACATTCTGTACTTAGTTAGTTTACCAGTACTGATCATCCCCGTCTGCCAATGGGGTTCAAAAGTTGCACACTTCGTCTAGTATACAATCAGCCAGCTGTCTTCTTTTTATGTGAGAAATTTAAGTAGCAGATGCTAAAAGGCTGATCTGCTCTTCAGGCCAAAGGTCAAACTGGATGGTCTCCATCACCCTGCATGCTGTTTGTTCTGTAATACTTAAAAGAGTTTCAATGTACTTAAACTATGTCTCAGAATGTGCAATACCTGGTGGTTGGTACTGCAGCCATGACACTTAAGGCACACAATGGTGTGCAGTCTCTACAATGTCAGTAGTATGTAAGCTATTAAACTGATTCATTTATTTCTATAGTAAAATAAATATGGATATGGTGGTATCCGGAGAACATAAGGCAAATCTTATTCTTTAAATGCATTCCGCATATAACTATACATCATCATAGGGACCCAGAAAACACCTTTACCTGGGTGAATTACCACTAATAGCCAATCTAACAGCATATCTGTAGCAGTGGTGGACCTACAGTTTTGGGGCACTGAAGCTTGAACTGTTATGGGGGCCCTTTTGCCCCCTTATATTTAGAATATAATTAAAATGAAACATCCATAATATGAACATTTTTTTTCATTTGTGGCTAGACTACATGATACTTTTCTTTCAGTGATAAAGTAATTTTTGAAATTATATCAAATTTGTTACAAAAATGTAATCACATTAATATAAATATGCATATATGGTACAAAATAATAAAGAAAATATCAGTATCAGGGGTCATGGAAAGATTTTTGGCTTTGTGATTATTAGTAGGCTATGTGACACCAATCTGTTACAGCTAGGTGACAGAATTGCAGTAGCCACTGCATTGTTTCCAGGACTTGACTGAGGATTTTGTGTGTTGGGATTCAGTTGGCCAGTGAAGTATCCAAACAGTGATAATTAGGAGATGGTAACTATGTTTTCTATAGACAGAAGCTGTGCATACTGCAGAATGTTATAGTCAGAACAACTAAAAGAGAAGCCTATTTTAACATTACAAGGCTTCTAGTCATTTCAGTTTTGATGTGTTCTAAGTCTCAAAACAAGCCTCAACCTCTTCTCCGTTATGAATGACTTAAGGTGACACATTCATTCTATTTATGTGGTGGGTGTCTGCTCCACAACCTGACCTGACATAGTTCATTCTGCTTAACGTGAGGTTAAACAAACGAATGATATGCTGAAGATGACTTCTGCTTCATTTTAAATGACACTGGTCTTCTCTGGAACAAGTCATGTACAGAATGAGTGGTCAGAGTAACAATGATCCACATTAGGTGTTATACAGAGCTATAATGTCATTGACCTTGCTTGGACCAATGGTGCAATATTCTCTACAAATCAGTAATAATATTGCTCTACATGACTTAAATGAAGGTGGCATGGTATCAGAGTGGTTACTGCTTTTGCTTCACCATTTAAGAAATTCAAATTCTGGTGTAGTCACCATCTACATGAAGTTAGCATATTCTTCTTCTGTCAGAAGTATATTTATTTTAAATTGATACTGTATAAATTATTTTGAGCACATACCACAATTGTAATCTTCAATGGTGTAAAACTCCATCTATGACTGGTGCTTGCCTTACACCCTGTACTGCCCAGATTTATTCTGTGTCCCTGCAGCACCAAATTGGTTTATGGAGTCCTAGGAAAATGAATGAATGAATGAATTGTTCCAATATGAATATGTGAGGAGGAAGTTAACAAGATGCGCTGTCATCAGAAAGGAAATTCATTAGATTATTATACAGTTTAATAAATAGCAGACATGTTTTGCAAAGATATACTTAGAAATCATCTATCTATGTTAATTATGTACTATACTGCACACACACAAATCATCTTCACATATTCATGAGCTTATTTACATTTTTATGATTTACAAACTTGTCAGAGAAAGAATTCAATAAAGAGGGAAAAAACTATTACAAGAGAAAAGATAAAAAGAGCACATGCCTAAGTTTTAATTAAAAATTAGCATAGAAACTTTTCTTTACATTGTTGTTCTTCTCATGGATTTGGCTTTTCTCTCCAAGTACAGACCATCAGGTCTCTACAAGCCATGTACAGAAACAAACATGAACCAGCTGCCTTTGTAATTGTAGAAACTAGGTAGAAAATTATAAAATAAATAAAATGTAATCTCATATTAAATATTAAAATAAAACAGAATAAAATAAACCATATTAAAGAGGTATTCTTCTACTCTGACACTGATTAGTGTGACAGCAGACGTGTTAGTATACTAATGTTTCAATGATTACATTCTTTGCTGGTGCTATGTCCATCACAAGCTTCAACAAAGGCAATTTTAAATGGTTTTGTTTAATAGTGCTGAGATTTTAGTATTCCTTAGTATTTTTGTGTTTAGTGTCTAGGGTTGTTTCTTGCTTTGCAGCTAATGCTCTCAGAATAGGCACTGGTCCCTATGCTTCTGAAGTGGAGGAAAATGGATTCAATAATGAAAGTGTAGTTGGATAACATTATTTATGAAAAAAACAATGTGTCTGCATTAGTAGTCATTTTTGCAGGTACAGTATGTGATGAGGACTTCACATTATAATATCAAAAGAAGGCTATAACTGTCCTTTTTTCAATTATCAAATTTCTACTGAAGCTAATAAATGCCAAAATTGAAAAATCATAACTAATTTTAGATCCAAAAAAGCATAACCATTCCCCTACTCTGTCTCTTGCCCTATGACAAGATATGTAGAGAAAAGATTAAAACAATAATGACAGAGCAGCCATGTAAGTTGGACCATAAACCAATAAATTAGCAGGAATGACCAAAATAGTTTAGAGAATCTGGCTTCACTCACTACCCGCCACTAAGCTCCCAACCAACCGATCAGTTGACAGCCACTATCTGATGTTGGTTCACTAGTCTTTGACTAATCTCTTTATGGTATCTCGGTTTGGAATCTTCTTGAGCTCCAAACACCTTCATGCAACCTAAATTACAGTAGGTAATTATGAAGACTATATATTACTGCATTTTCAAATTATGTTATATATTTGTGGTTTTTTGCAATATATTAATACCGTATCACTAATGCTGGACATAATTTTGTTAGTGTCATATATTCTATATTGTATTGTAAATTGCATTAACTTTCATTAGATGTAACCTTAGAAGAAATTCCTTGCAACTGTATTACCTGATAACAAAGATCAGTTCAAGATGCCAAGGACCATTGTTATTCAACATACTCATTGATCACAAACTTTAGTACAACATCCTCCAGTAGTAGGCACTACATCATCTGCAATACCTTCTGTCAAGTCTGTGGGTGTCAATGTTGTTTCCAACTAATATAGTTTTGGCCAATTCAAGTACATTTTGATGATCATAATGATGAAAGGAGTAACAACAAAACTGAAAATAGCAGAAATGTCGTGTATCGGATTTTTAAAAATATTTTTGCTTTCACAATAACTATATTCAAGTAATTCTAGATTTTGTTTAAATTTTGGATAGGAAAATGAAGGGTTAGGAAAATGACGAAAGTATTCATGGAAAGTAAGTAATATGTGAAGATCTTTTTTAACAAAGTTTTGGTTCTACATGGTTACATTCATATTATATGTACCTTTATACAGACAGCACAATCATTTAAAAGCCAGACCTAAACATTTTAACTGATTAATGGTCACATTCATATTTCACATATACCTTCATAATTGAGAGAAACAGCAATCTTTATTTAGTAATGTATGGCTGTCACTTATACTCAGGACATTTGCTTTTTTTCTTAAGCTCTCATTTAAGGTAGCAATTTTATTTTATAGCTCGACTTTTTATATGTGACATGTCAAAAAGTTAATTAAAAAACCTAAATGCTACTATAAAATATATTATTTACTTACATCTTAAGAAATTTTGAAGTCCTCTCCAGCACAAAATCTAATTGCAGGCTGCACCGTAATGGCAGTTTTAACAGAATTCCTGAACAGAGGAATGACATTAAATCTGGTGTCTGTAGCAAGGTGTTTAAGCAGGATTTCAAATGATGCAAGAGCCTGAAATACCAGATGGTAGTTCAATTACATTTTTTTGTAAGTCTTCTGATTGAGTGTATTTACTTATGCTAGCCTGTGGCTCTTCTGTCCTGATTCAAGCAGCAATATTCTCTACAGAAACTTTTCTGTAGTTCTGCTTTGTGTGTCTTTGTGCATAGTCTTCATTCTTTTGCCTACCCATCCCTGGTTGGGGGGAAAATATAAGCATGCTCACAGCGATAAGAAGATGAAAATTAAAAATTTATGTGATAAAATAAGCTATAAAATGCTAAAGAACAAATGTACTCCAGCAAAATATCCAGTAACAGAAAAAACACTGACAAACAGGTAATTGGGAAACTGAATTTTTACTTTGTATTTTCTTTCAAATCTTTCAAAACTGTAATTTACTACACATACAGCTGAGCTTTCATTTAAGTTTCTGTACAGACCAAAATGTTCATATGTATATAATGACTATTTCAACATTTTTAATTTATATTTTGTGGCATTTAACATATTCTCCACTCCCAGCAAGCATTTCTTGGACAAGATAAGAGAGATAGGAAAATGGATGGATGGATGCATTTCATTATTTAAGATCTATGTTTCTTATCTTTACCAGTGACTTTCAGTGAAAAAGATTATGCAAACTGGACATCTATTGATTTGTCTTCAGGTGGGGGTTTGGGGGGGTTGCAGTGTGAACATTGGTCTTTGAACAGATGTCTAATACTGTTTAGTGAGCTATACTTTATCAAGCTGGCCCAGCACTGACAGTTAGTTGCTGGAGGGCAATTAAAATTAAAGCATGCCTGATTAGAATATCATATTCATCTAGATGGTAATTACTGTGTCTGGCTTGGTATAAATAATTAATTATGCAAAACCCACGCAGCTGCTACCGGCTAGAGTTAACTGACTTTCTGTCAACATCTAGCTGTTCTAGGAGGGATAAAGAGATTTAGAAAATAAGCTCTTTAACTGCTGTCTGACAGACCTCTGGGGTGAGCAGCTCCATTGAAACAGAGGCGGCCCCCTGCTTTTGCAGGTGGTGTCAGGGTTTCAAACTATGATTCCTTGTAAGGATCATTTTTATCATGCAGATTTCAACTTTTTTGCAAAAACAAACATTCATGAAAACACTGAAGTAATAAGAACTTTCTTCTTGTGTTGCTCAGATTTCCTCACTTTTAGTAAAACATTCTTTACCAAATGACAGCACTATTGTTTGATTTGATCTGGTTACATTGGTTGAATATGCTTCCTTGATTTATAATTTATAATTTAAAATAATTAATATTTTAAGTGCATTAAAATGCAGTGCTGGTCTTTCATTAGTTCTGCCATTTTTCCCATCCAAGGTATAGTCCCATTTGAAAACCGAGATGAGTTACTCGATAACAGCGACATAAAAATCGTAGCATAAATGAGATAGTACTAGTTGAACTGTATAAAAATGTTCTAAATAAAACAAATGAACAAAATGAAGCCTTCATTGAAATTTTGAAACCAAAGTAGCGTCTCTTATAGTGGTAGTACTGGCAGAAATGTTCTTCCGCCATTATGGAAGCCTTCTAATTTAATTCTGTACCACTTGCAGTAACTATAGATAGATAGATAGATAGATAGATAGATAGATAGATAGATAGATAGATAGATAGATAGATAGATAGATAGATAGATAGATAGATAGATAGATAGATAGATAACTTTATTAATCCCAAGGGTTTATGCTATAACTTATAAGAACACCTGCACCTTCTGACCTTTCCAGAGTATTAATACTTCTTGAAGGTTTGGGCGGGCAAACTATTTCCAACTTATGTCAAAAGGAGAAGTTTAATATTGACTGTAAACCTAAATTTAATGTTGAGAATTAAGACGTGAAGATATATTGTTGTGCTTACTAATAAGGTGGTCATTGAGGTTTCGATGGCCTTTTTCCATAATAAATTGCGCACTGAAACACAAACTTAGAAAGCCATGATCCAACATTGTGTCATTTTTCCAGAATGTTTATTTTGCTTATGTGTTTTGCATATTATTTTGATCTAGTGTTATTTTCGTAAGCTATTGTTCAAGAAAATGAGATCAATATTTTGTACATTATGGATTTTGGCATCACACAGTAAAAGTGTATGTTAAACACATAAAGCATTTGAGTTGGTAAAAGAGGGTGGGTCTCTACAACTCTACTAAAGCCCATGCAACAGACTTTTTAGGTACAAAAGACAGATGTTTGATGTAAGGTAAGTATACTCACTGATCATGGCATAAGAGAGTGGTGACATGTTGAATGTTGATTAGCACATGCAAGTAAGAATTTCACTATACTCTGTACGTGTAAGAGTACTGACTTTATAAACCATATTTCAGCATCTACACCATAAATATACTGGTTCATATACTGTATGATACTGACATAGGTTTAACTATTTATTTATAGGTTGAATTTTATTTTGCATCTTTAAATTAATCATTTTTTTTTCATGTCATATTTAAAAACAGTGGTACAGTGGGTAGCGCTGCTGCCTCGCAGTTCGGAGACCCGAGTTTGCTTCCCAGGTCCTCCCTGCGTGGAGTTTACATGTCCTCCCTGTGTCTGTGTGGGTTTCCTCTGTGTACTTCGGTTTCCTCCCACAGTCCAAAGACATGCAGGTTAGGTGCATTGGCGATTCTAAATTGTCCCTAGTGTGTGCTTGGAGTGTGTGCGTGCCCTGTGGTGGGCTGGCGCCCTGCCCGGGGTTTGCTTCCTGCCTTGCACCCTGTGTTGGCTGGGATTGGCTCCAGCAGACCCCCGTGACCCTGTAGTTAGGATATAGCAGGTTGGATAATGGATGGATGGTAACTTGTACTTTTTCACCAAATCATTCTGTCTCAGCCTCCATTATGATTGATTGCTCACCGAAATATGAACCCCTGAATTTCTGGATTTAAATTCATTCCTATATTGTGAGCAAAAGTCAATATCAGTTTTAAGAGACAATGAAATAAGAAGATGACACGAAGAGCTCAGAATTCATCCTGGTGTCATAACAATAATTATGTAACAAAGCTCAGGACTTGTAGCCCGAATCACAGTGAAAGAATAGAGCAGTTGGTTGTAAGCCAAAAAGGCTATAAGTTACTAGAGCCAAGAAGCAAGATATAGATCGTAATCAGAGAACAGAAAAAATGGTTGTAACCAGTAAATTTGTAACAATATGAAATAATGCAAAGGATTTTTCTTTCATGAAGTAGGTACCACTGCCTTTTGAAATATTATATGACCTCTGGGAACTGCATGATCGCAACAAGGAGATGCATCCAGCACTCAGTCTCCAACATGACAATGTCCGTTAGGAAAACAAGATGGTGCAGCAGGAGAACGTGAATCATGTTAACAATGTCAAAAATAAAGCAAAAAATGAATATAACCACTAGATCTCTGGGCCTCAGAAACCATGAAAACCAAACTCAATTTTTTAAATATTTAAGGAATAGTTGGAAAAATTACATTTATAAGCCAGATCATGACAATTGGGCTTAGTTGTACTGCATTTTATACATTACTAATGTCATAGTCTGACTGTTTTTTAACGTCTTAATGCTCAAGTGATTGTAATGTTTAAATCAAGAGAAGCTTTATGGACCAGTGTATTGACCATTTTTTAGATCTAACAGAGTGTGACCACTATATTGTGTATTTTTGTTTTCATGCTTCAAAATTATTTAAAATTGTATTTATGTTTCACATTTTCAAATTCCAATGTTGCTGATATCATGACTTGATATTACTGACACATGCTGTTGCTGTGCTTCATATTTCATTGCCATGCACATACATGCCTAACAATAGCTACATGTATATTGTTTTTGAACTGGTTTTTAAAATGAGAAGGTGAATATCAGTTTCAGACTAAAGTTATACATAAAAACAAAACAGTTTAGATTCAAGGAGGTTAAGAGTTTTTTTTGTGAGTGTTCCCTTTTAGTTTTGGTATTTTGGTTCATTGTGAAACTCATTTCAGCTGACTCCAGCTGTTACTTTAGGTAAAAATGTGTTTGTTATTATTAAGCGTGTTCCTGACCCTGCAGTACAGGTTCACAGTGCTTTATCTGCAATTCAAAAATCAGATTTTTGTTTTTGTGCCAAACTTGACCCAACGGGCACTGAACATGACCTGATATAAATGATGTCAGAAGGTGTGCAAACAATCTTAGCATGATTTAAGATGTATGCAGAAAAATAATGCACTTTTTAGGTCATAATTTCACTTTTGAACAGAATTCCAATTTGTTTTAAGACTACTTTAGATCAGGTCTTTTTAAAAAAATTTAACTGAAATCAAAATGATTACAGATCTGTTGGATATTTTGCCATTTCCCGAAATGTACCAGATTTCACACAATTGGAAAAAAAATGTTTCTGAGGTATTATCTTTTAAGACGTCAATATCTGTGAGAGCATCTCTGAGTAATATTGTCCTTTGATTTTTAGCCTGTACATTGCTACATTTTAGTTAATGAATGGCACACTTCCAGAGGGCAATTACACTGAATGTCATGGTAAAACGTAGCCAGTTTTTGTGTATAACAGTGGACTGGACACCAAAAAATTAATTACATAATTTATTTTATAAATGAACCATATTCACACCAGATTGCATCTGTATACTGTTAAGCATGCATGCCTGGCGAGTCTTTTATCCGGACTAATTTTAAGGCAATAAGGGATGATTGTAATGTCTTTGCTCACTATATCATTTTCCCTCGCTTGATTGGAGGAACACCAACCAGAAAAGGGTTGTCATCACCTCCTGTAAACTCTCAGCTCCATCTTCAGCTGCTCCCCTTCTGGCCAAATAAACAAGCCCTCCTTGAACTGAAACCATAAGGGCTTTAGAAGACAAAAACTGAGCGATTCTCAATATGACCACCAGAAGGTGTGATATTTTGCCATTTTGTAAAAAACATCTTTTTACTTAAACTGCAAGCACACTGATTGGATTTCCAGATATTTCTTTGGCTAACATTTCACTTGTTTTACAATAATTGAATAATTACATTCTACTTGTGTGCAATAAATCAGACATCAGATCATAAGCTGCTGGTCAGCTTCAGTATTTTTTTTTTACTTCTTTTTTCTTTTTTACTCGTAAATTTCCCACAGAAGCAATAAAGTATCTATCTATCTAACTATCTTATGACAAATGTTTGAGAGTTTTGACACTCCTTTGCCCATACATACACTTGTTGTCTGTGGGCATCTTGTTACCTGTTTCTGCCAGCTGTACTTATAACCACAAGGTTCTAACTATTCCAGAATCTGAACTATCTGGTCCCATTGATTGAAAATTTATAACAAAATAAATCTATACAACAAAAAAGTAACACGTTTATATTAATAAAATAAAACTATGCTGCAACGTGGGACCTACCTTGGTTACATTTTGGACAATTTTAAACCAGATAAATGTCATTGATTATGGAATGCTTGGCACATATAGAACTGGAGTATATTTCATGTACGTCTGAGTTCCCCATTTTTTTTTCTGAGATGCTGATTTCCTACTGTTTCCTAGGATGTTTGAAGGGTAGATTCTTTGAAATATTTTTATGTATTATTATTTTATATATTATCTTCATTAACACTAACCATTATGCTCTCTGCAATAGATATTGGTGCAAGATGAGGAATACTAGGTTGATTTCTTTTAGCAAAATGTCTAATTTGCATATAGGAGAAAAGTGTGTAAACACTGTAAAACATAATTGTTCATAAAATGCAAATACATTGTCGACATAAAGATCTCCTAGTGCCTTAATCCCTAGCATTATCCATAAGTTAAACACTGAGTAGATCTGATAAGGTAGAAAAAGGTAATAATCATGTATAGGAGCAATAGATAAGAGATTATTTACCTTGAAATGTATCCTACATCTACCCTGAAAAATTAATTAATATATCTGAACATTCTTTTTAATGAACTCTGCTTTACTTTGTGGCCAGAGTTATTCTCTAGTGCTTGGATACCTAAAATTTGCTACAGTACCTAATACCCTTTTTTGTCTGGTTAGCTGGATTGTAAACAAAAGATGTAAGTTTTAAGATGACAGTAAAACGATGCTAACATGAGAAAAATTTATTTGTTATTAGCTTATTCTCCAAAAATCCCTGACACTTTGCAGAATTCAAGGAAATATCTCTCTCTGTCTATGTATCCTTGTAAAAAATATTAACTGATTCAAGTTAAGTCTGTCTGAAATGTGCATTCTATACGTAATGCTATTATAGAGTTAACACAATGTTCAGTTTTTCTCTTGGTTTCTAAAAGACCAATCTTACCTGAAGTATTTGAATATACAATTCGAGATTTATTATAACTGAATCCAAATTTCTGAGGTATGACTAGTGTGTGTACATCAGTCATGTAGTATTCAAACGTATTCACTAGAAGTGTTGCCCATTTAGCTGGTCAGTAAAATTCAGATATGCATTTTGGTATATTGGTCAGCAACACAATCAGGACAATTCCATAACTTCAAGAGAAAATCTCTGAATGAAGCCATGATAATTGAGTGATTGTTCATTCATTGCTTTGTGACAAGAGTAGACAAAAGGTGGGTGTTTTAATGAAAGCAATAAAGATGATGCTCAGCACAGTGTCTCAATAATTCTGTTATAAGCAAAAGTATGGGCATCAAGTCTATTTGCCAGGTATAATCCATCTTCTAAGATTGCCATTAAATCTGCAGAATCTAATATGCCTTAAAGTCTGGAACTTAACGACATTCATGTTTTAAGAGAATGACAAAGAATAAAAATCCCTGAATTGGAATCTATTATTTTAACTCACTCCACCTTTATAGTTTTCAGTGAGAAAATAAAATCTTCAAAGGTAAAAATGATAAAGCTGCTTTTAGATTCAGAGAATGAATTAAATTTAGAAACTGCAAAGCTGTGAGTTTTTATTGATAGAGAAAATAATCCCTAATTTCATTCTAACTCTCATAGAAATTGAACAGATTAGAAGTGAAAGATACCTTTTTTATCAAATAGGAAAGTTTTTAAAGATCTAAGTGATAATTGCAAAATCCTGTGCCCTTTAATGTCTATTAGTTTGAAATTGCAGTTTTAGATGCTATTTCTTTATTAGACTAATATTTCAGACTTGTATGTTTATGTTAATCTATCCCTACTAAAAGTTGAATGTAATATACAATATATTTTATTAAAATGGAAACTTTAATTTTAGCTTAACAAGAGCACCAGCTATACTTCAGCTATAGTTTCATATAAGTTGTCACACACATGCGCTTGGGAGAGAACTTGAAGGCTTATCTAATGGTAATTCCACACCAAGCTGATGGTTGCCACTTTGCCTAATGCTTCTCCTCCTTTCTCCCCTACAGATCAGATGACCAACAGTCCCAGTGAAGTCACTTCTGGGTCACGGTTTCTTGGCCCCACCACTTCCAGCCTAGCTTCCTCTTAAAGGACTAAGCCACCATTTTTGATTCAGTCTGTATTTTGACTCCCTTTTTTCCATCAGTTACACAGCTTTTGCCTTTGAGGTGCCCCCCACACTTTATCTTTGTCTTATCTTGGATATGTCACATATACAAAGCACAATATATTTTTTAATAATATTGCTCATACTTTTGCAGTGTATTGAGAAGCAGATTGTACCAGGCACAAGAAAAGGGCCCTGTCAGTATGTACTATAGTATGTACTGCCAATATTGTGTGCAGAGCACAATTCAATCTCTTTTGGTATATTTGCAGGATAAGTCTGTATTAATATTTGCATTTTGAATCCAACAATTCATACATATTTCTAATCATCATTGATAACAGGACTGCCTAAAACAAAATGTATGTCACTCTACAGCACTGTGTAGATTTAATGAACTACCCCTGATGGAGATGGCCAAAACTGTAAACACACCTTGTTCAACATTAGATCTTTAATATTTAGTTTGTGAACTAATTAAAGAATCCAAAAATTCAATCTTAATTCAAAAACTTAGAACTCAGCGAAAATCAATCATAATGAAATACGTTTTTGCAAAATTTCACAAAGAAGTGGAATAAATAGACAAAATGGCTATCAAATTAAATATAAATTAATAATCCAGTAACCAAAGTCTAAAGACAGAAAACCTTAGAATGCCAAACTTGTAACAGTAAAATTCACAAAAAATGCTGGGGAAGCACAAAATGGAAGATGAAGAACAAAGACTTTTAAAGCAAAAATGAAGAACAAATATATATGTATATGGTGGCAGGTTGTATTAAACAACCCTCTGGTAAATGCACTCCTAATGGCTGCAGCAACTGAGTTTTACATCCTAATTAGAGGCCTTACCCCAGCATACAAGCAATACAACAAAGTGTAAGGTATCCAAAGCCACGATCCAGACAAGTTTACCAACCAGAACAAATTCTTAAATATATGTTGTGTGTATTTTTTTACATAATGAAAATTATACTCAATGAAAATTATCATGTGACAAAATATGAACACTGTTATAGTGTTCCTGGATAGCAACGCACTGTGATTTTGATATTATATAGTGTTGCAGAGATTCATTGCGAAGACTTTTTGAATTCAACTCTTCTAATGATGTGTTTAATAGTTTAAAATCTGTTTGTGTGTGTTTATGAATATCACACATAACAAATGCTGTAACTATCAAAACACAGTACTTTGATAGTTGAATGTTAAGGTGATAGTACATTAATGGTGTTATTTTAGTAGCCTTGTGAACTGCTTGCAGTAGTAAGGTAACTACAGTAGAATTACATAATCTTTTAATTATTTTGCTTTGTAGTTTATAGTTCATCTTAATCTTATGATCATTTGTTGTACTGAATGGTACAATCATAACCTTGTGAATATGTTATGTTTCATCCGCGATCTCTCCTCTAGCTTGTGTTTGAATTCCTTATTTGTTTATTTTTTTATTCACTTTTGAGTCTTGAGTTTATGTGAAAATTGTTATTTCCATCCTTCCATTTTTTAAACCTGCTGTGGTTATTATAACTGTATTTATCAGTTTTGTGTATTATATAGTTTCAGTTTGTCTCTATTTCACCTGCTGTGTTCCATGGGTTTTTTGGGTGTATTCCCAAAAGACGGGGCCACCTGACTATCATTGCAGAGGGCTGGGAAAACAAGCAGTCCCCTTGCGGTTTATGGAATATACTTTGTAGTGTTAAATAGATCTGTCTTTCTTTTCAAATTATTTATTGTGTTCCTGGATTTTTTTAACCTTTTGCTCTGTTTTTGTTGATTCCTTCAGATTTGGTATTGGGATTTATTGACTACTAAATTGTCTGTTTCAGGCAACTCCTTCTGTGCCTTTTTGATCCACTGAGGATACTTTGAAGATATTTTTGCAAAATAAAGCTTTTAATTTATAAAGATTATTTGTTTGTCCTTTCTGCTTCATGCCAAAGGTTAATAAATTCTTTCTCTTTTGGGGCTATTTGTTATAGTTTTTGGAACATTTAACTTTATGGCCATTCTCCCTTTCTAAGGGCCTGCTCCACAGCTACATTGACAGATCTCATTGGGATTTCATTAAGAAGCTCTCCTTGATTCATGATAATTGTAAACTTAAGGGTGCCACTTTCACGTAATAGATACAACCTTGGCTTGGAGTCCACTGAGCCATAGTGTTACCTTGTGTTGTGTAGGTTGAAGTTCTGTTTTCTACAGTTTGTTGTGTGTGAACTTTCAAGCATATTTGTAGTAAGTCAAAATTACTGTGGGTTGTATTTATTTGCTGCGCCGTAAAAACCTAATATTCCCTGCTAAATGTTCTTCTGCCAATCCTACTGGTGTTTCAGATATTTTCAGTTTGCAAACTTAGTGTTATGAGGGTTGGTGGTATCAGCAAACTGTATTATTTACTTTTATCAATTAAATTACCTATTAGTTGTTAATTATTGTTCACTACTGGCCTTGCTGCCTCCCATATTGCTGCATGAATGCACTGATTGTCAGACAGGAGTTTAAAGGTGCTTGCTGTTAATGCTGCATATGACATAAGCACAGAATAATGTTTGAAACAGGCGATTTGCAGAAGGTGACTTAACATTTTTATATGGAATTTTAAAATTTTATTTGCAACTTCTTGAGGAAACCGTTGTCACATTCTTTGCTATGAGTTTCTGAAAGTTATTTTTGCTTGTACTCCTACTTGTCATTTGCCTTCTACTTTGTCATATTTTTCTCATAAGTCCTTCCATATTTTTTCTTTTTTGTATGTAGTGTGTCACAAACTCCACAAAGAGCCATAGCAAGGTTTGGGGCAGCCACCCATATATTTGGTTTCCTGGTTACAAATTGTCGTAAATGATAGCACCGTTGTGCACAAAAATGAGTCCAAAACAGAACTGAGGGAATAGGGAAAAGCTGGAGGCTTTTAAAGGGGAAGACAGGAAGTGAGGTCAAAGGAGTCGGGCTCATAAAGGTCTTCTTCAACCATAGGCTCGAGCCCTGATGTGACATTACAGGGCCCAGAGCCAGCAAGGTCTTCTTCCATAGGCTTGGACCCGGAAGTGACGTCAAGGGAGCCAGATGGAATCTCCTGTGAATGATCTGCAGAAAAGGGAGAAAAAGAGTCAGTGCACTCTGCCACATCCCGGTCTGATTCGGAATTGCCCTTACTCAAGCCCTTTAGCTGCCTCCCATGCGCACATGTGTGACAAGGCCCCCCCCCCCCCCCCCCCCCCCGCCCCCGCCCTCCCTCAGGCCAGACCCGTCGGGTCAGGCAACCCTAACTGAGACTGTTTGTTTACTCTTTGAACTGTGGTAGGGTCAGGGCTGACTTTAGCTTTGGGGTAAAGTTACTTCATAAGACTCTTCTTAGCTTTCCCCAGTAGGCTTAGAACAGGGCTTGTTAAAGAATCACCACATATTATTGGACTCTACTATCACTACAAATAGTGTGCAGCACCATTATTATCTTTTAGTGCCACCTGAATCCCAACAAACATGAATGGGTGACACTCAACTATCCACAGAAAAACTGTTGAAAAGATAAAGTGATGAGTTTCAAACCTTTGATTTACATACTGTTGCTTGTACATAGGAAAAAAACGAAAAAGCTTTTACAAACATCTAAAAATTCTTGTAATTTTTTTATCCTTTAGTTTTCTTTCTTTTCAAAACAATTTTTTTGCCATTTGATATTGTTTTAGTAATTAATATACATTTTCCGGACTTTTAGATCAAACACAAAAAAAATTGGTAAGAGTACCAGTAACAGCACCTTTCATGTAATAAAAATCAAGTTGTTAAGTTTTTTCTTTTTTTGGTCAGAGGTTACAGATTTGAAAAGGATAAGTATAATTTTAACCTTGAAACAAGTGAGGATAAAATGATCATTAAGAGTGGCAAACAAATAAATTGCACTGTAGTTTTAAAACCTGTAATTCTTAAACAAATTTTTTTTTTGTTTGTTTAAGGGTTTAATGAGAGGCTTTTGGTTAGTCTTACTAACCTTTAGTTGATACCTGTGAAATATTTATCAAAAAGTGACCTATGAGACATTAAAATGTCTGAAAAGGTTCAATCTAGACATAACCTTATTAATAGCAAAAAAGGCACTTAAAGAGACTTATGTCATAACATACCCCTCCCTTAAGGTGCATAAACCCCTTCTCCTGGTTATAATTCTATCCTGCACTTCAAATTCTTGCTCACCATCTGCACTCACTGATTGAGGTGGTGCTGGTTTGGCTACATACTTAGAACTGAAAACCAGCTTCAATCGGGACACATGGAAAGAGGGATGAATCTTGACATGATAAGGTAACGGCGAATGATAAGTCATAGTAACATATTTAACCTGCTTAGCGCTAGACCTGAGTGTCACTTTGGCTGTAAAAACAGTACTAATAGCAATAGTCTTGAGAGTTAATTAGGCAACAGTATAGACGCATCTCACGTAAGTGGTAGACCGAGGATTACTCTAAGCTGTAAAAGTAGCAACAGGGGTTAGTGCCAAGTGTTATTCAGGCAAAAGTATAGGAATGTCTTTGTGACGATGCGGGTTCGTGCATTCTCCCATCTTCTGTCCGGGAGCCCTTGAACCCGTCACCGTCGGTAATGCTACCGATGAGCTAAGCAGTGAGGCAACAACAATGGAGCAAGGGGATGGTGTATAAAAGTGCCAAGTGCTTTTATTTAAAAACAACAACAAAACAATGTCCAAATAAATAAGTGCAGTGCTTCATAAAGAGTCATTAAATAATCCATAAAACAGAAGTGAAAACGTGGAGGTTAAAAACACTATAGAAAAAAAATCCTTTAAAAACAACGAGGTTGAAATAATGCAGGAAGCTCTCCTTTTAAAAATCCGGTGCATCCTTCTACTACTGGCGGCTCCCCTGCTTCTCGCAAATGGGCCCCGCAACAGGGGAGTCACCATAGCTGCAGCTGACCTACTCTGCCTTTTTCGGCTGTTCGGTTTGCCTCACCGACCCCTGGCTCCGGTAGGCTCCTCTAAACAGCGACTTGGGTTCCACTACGACCAGGGCACCCACGTTGGGGAATGCGTATCCCAAGTCCCGACTCCCGCTACCTTTCGCAGCCTTACACGGAGAGTCATCCACATTCTGGTCACTCTCGCTCTCCAAAATAAACTCCAGTACTTCTGCCCCTCAGGTGTCTTCCAAACACCCAAGCACCCTGTTCAGCTGCAACGCGAGCCTGCAGTCGTTTGCTCGCTCCCTCACTCTCCCACACCGACTTTCTCCTCCTGCTTCCTGCCTTCTCCTGCAACCTCCGTTCGTTATTTTCCTCTAACCTTTTAGCCGACTCGCACTTCTATTTATCAAGAGTGTATGGCAGCTGTGGCAAATCAGCAGCCCCAGGAACAATCACAGATGCGGATGGTTTCTCACCTGTGCACCCACATTGCGAATCGCCCTGAGAACCACTTCAGCCACACAACCACCACACCCCCTCCCTAAGCCACAAGCGCTGTGATTATTTATTTTACAACTGGCCTTAGAACGGGAGCTGTGGACCTGCAACACCACAGTCTTGCATCAGGCCCGAGTGTTACCTGGGCTATGGCATAGACGCATCTTCTCCTAGCCTCATAATGGCATTTTGTAATAAATGCCTCTCATCAGGAGTGATGATGACATGGATCTGTCTTCAGGCAGTAAAATTGAAATAGACAGTGAAACCGAATGTATTTCTGATGAATCTGTAAGTGATGCTCATGTCACTCACACACGTGCAATGTGCTGTTCATATTATTATTATTATTATTTGTCATTATTATTATTTGTATCAATATTATACTTTCTACACTTATGGCTTTGTTGTGTTTTGCACATTTTACAGTAGAAAGATAAAGTTTAATAAAAATCATAATTTTTCAAGCCAAAAAATGCAACACTTTTTACTTTTTTTTTTTGAGAAAAAACATAATGCATAGGAGGTTAATAATGTTGTAAAGTCCCTTAAATCTGGGACTTAGCTTCTCATATAGGACCCTGAAGTGTATTCCTGAATGGTGAGGGGATTTTTTGTATTTTTTATCAGACCTAAATTTGGCAGGGGCTCTGATTGTCAACAACAACATCAGTTTCAATTGTATATTTTTTTTCACAGGATGTAGCTCAAAGTGTTTTACAGCATGTCAAAAATAGTTAAAAGCAAAGGAAAAACAAATTAAAATTAGATTAAGAATAACACCTAAATAAATGATGTACAAAATATAAATAATACAGAATTACATAAGAAGATATACTGTATAATTAAGAGAGGTTTAGCATTCTGTATTTATATATAGAATCAGTTTTTAAGTCTCTGATGATGAGGTCAGATTAAAAAAAAAACTGGAGGGGAAATAACAAAATCCACAGGGTTTCAAAGGCCAAAAAACTGCCAAACTGCAACTGGCCATTCTACATAACATAAATATTCTTAAGTACTGTAGTTCCTAATTGTTTTTAGGCTTCATCTAGAATTTGACACAGTGGTTCTCGTGGGAAGTTGAGGTATTCATTTTCATTCAACATCATAGGTGGCTGCACAGTGCTTTGACCTGGTGGTGGTGCTGCTGAATGCCACCACAGGCAAATTGGTAAAGTATTACAGATTTTTGGTGCATGACAGCAAAGGAACACGTCACCGCCTCTTTTGTGCTCTGCTTTTGGGTCATCCAGTTAGGAGTGCTTTACAGTAATCTAGTTAACTAAAAAAAAAAGTATAAATTAATTTCTCAGAATCCTACAATGTTATAAGAGGTCTAATTATTGCAATGTTCCTTAAATAGAAAAATGCAGTTCTATTGTAATATTGTTAATATGCAAATTAAATTTTAGGTCAGAGTCCATGATAACACCTGAATTCTTTATTTCCACCTTGACTTTTAATGCTAAGGGATCAAGTTTATTTCTTATACCCTGATTATTGCAATTTTTACCAACTACTAAGATTTCAATTTTTTCCTCATTTAGCTTGAGGAAGTAACTACACATCCTTTCAGAGAAACTAGAGTTTGTCAGGATCATATTGGTGCTAGAGACTGCATAACTGTGGTAGTTCACCTTTTGTTTTGAGAAAATCTGGCCTAAAGGGAGCATGTATATTGTGTGATAAGAAGTCACAAAAACAACTATAAAGAGTTGGGGATTGGCCCCGTATATTGCTGTGGTCGCTATCAAAATGGTCAAAATGTAGAAAAAATCAAACAGTTGACAAAATACAGAGGATTGAGGGTCGCTTTTATACAAGAAAATGGCTGCTGGAAATGATCAAAAAGGAAGTGA
This sequence comes from Erpetoichthys calabaricus, assembly GCF_900747795.2. Classification (NCBI taxonomy): domain Eukaryota; kingdom Metazoa; phylum Chordata; class Cladistia; order Polypteriformes; family Polypteridae; genus Erpetoichthys; species Erpetoichthys calabaricus. Next base: position 68,725,570 of record NC_041396.2, read on the forward strand.
CGTCATCAATGGAGGACCAGAAGTGGCGTCATCATCGGAAGCCGGAAGTGACGTCATCAATGGTGGACCGGAGGTGACGTCATCATCAGGGGCCGGAAGTGATGTCATCAGTGAGAAACCGGAAAGTGATGTCATCAATGAAAGCCGGAAGTGACGGGGAAGATGAAGTAGTGGATGGACAGCCATTTTCTGGAATGTGAACTGTTGTTGGTAAGTGCTTGTCTTCTTTGGTTCTGGAAATTTAGAGAGAGAGGCATCAATACCATCAAACAACCCTTCATCTGTTATAACTTCACTCACCTCTGGGCTTGTTGACAGTCTCCTAAGCGCTCGTGTGTGACAATTGAAAATAACAGCAGACCCAGAATAGATCCTTGTGGTGCACCTTGGGCAAAGGAAAGGCAATATACAAATAAAATGTATCATTATTATTATACCATATACCTACCTGTTAAATAAGACTGAAACCAATTTAAGACACTAAAAGGCCCACCCATTGACTAAGGTGACTTACAAGAATACTGTAGTCTATGATTTGAAATGTTGCACTCTAGCAGAACAAAAATTTGTGGCTTCTGCCAGAATTAATAGGTCATTTACTACTTGTTGCAAAACCTGAATGAAGCTTATCAAGAATAGAATGTTTATTTAAATAGTCATTTAATTGCTGAAAAAGTGCTTTTTCTAGAGCTCTATTTTAAAAAGGTAGGTTAGAAATACAGTCATCCCTCACCTATCGCGGGGGTTACGTTCCAGAGCCCCCTGCGATAGGTGAAAATCCGTGAAGTAGCGACCTCTATTTATTTTATTATTTATACATATTTTAAGGCTTTATAAACCCTTCCCACACTCTTATAAACCTTTCTCACTCTCTTGTTAACCTTTCCCACACTCTTATAAACACTTCCTATGCTCTTAAACACTTTCTGCATTCTTAAACACCGCAGACCAACACTGCACACTGCACGCAGCGATCAGACGTCAATGTGTCTGCACTCGCTTTGTGAAGGGGGGCAGCTGAACTCACGCTGAGCAGAAATGGACTTTGTGCTGCTTCTGCCAAAATGCCTGCTTGTCGCTCTGCGCGTTTGGAAGGAGGAGGAGGAGTGGGGGTGTGTTCGCTCAAACCCCCCTCCCCGGAGGCGCAGTACGCTCCTGCCCTTCGCATTGTCAAGGGGGTGGGGAGCTGAATGAACGCTAAGGAGAAGTGGACTTTGTGCTGGCTTTGTGCTGCTTGTCGCTCTGCGTGTCAATAATTTAAAAGCCTGTACAGCACCTATTTTCCTGTCTCACTGTCTTGTCTTGCGTGAAGTTAAAATGTTTTATAATAGTGAGATGTTACTCATATCCTTAGCCCGACATCCACATATCATATGTGTTAACAAAGTGTGTTTTATAAGTTTACATGTGTTTAAAGCATGTGGGATGGGTATTTTAAGGCTTAAACTATAAAAATGTTTATTTATATGGTCTTTCTATATCGCGGATTTTCTCCTGTTGCTGATGGGTCTGGAACATAACTTCCGCGATAGGCGGGCAATCACTTGTATTTAAAAACCCGCGAAGTCGTGAATCCGCGAAAAGTGAACTACAAAGTAGCGAGGGATTACTGTAGGTCTAAAGTTGTCAAAGACAGGAGTCTAGATTATTTTCCTTGAGCAGGGGTTTAATTAGTACAGTCTTTAGACAATCTGGGAAGACCCCAGTATCTAATGACTAGTAACAATTACCTCATGGGAGACATACCTGTTGGGACTGGGTTCTCTAAAAAGTCCATGCTGAGGTTCAACAGGATTAATTTTGGAGTAAGGAATTATATTGCATATAATGTAATTTATTTTGTGTTTGAAAAAATGTGGCAAGTCTTCAGGAGGCATTTCATTGACTGAAATAAGTTTAGAAGACGTTCAATAGTTGTAAATAAAGCTCTTGGATTTCCTGCATAATCATCTATAATTTTAGCAAAATAGTACTTTCTCTCAAGATGGACTGGTTTGTTGTACTCCGCTATATATATATATATATACAGTATATACAATATATATATATATATATATATATATATATATATATACGTGTATATATATATATATATATATATATATATCAGGGCTGGGCAACTTTATGCATTATTATCACGTTAATGCATTAATCAATTAACTCCGACAATTATTTTATCGTGCATTAATGTAGCTTTTGGTATTATTATTATTATTTTGAAAGCCTCGGTCTCGCTAAAGATTGATTGAGATCAGTGATCTTCTTGTTACAGCGCTTTTCGATACGCTTTTGCTAGAAGCAAAGTTAACTTTGTTGATTTGACCTCGATTCCCTGCGCGTGTGCATGAGTAGCAAAGAGCAAAAAGCTTCTAAAATGGCATGTGTAGAGATACCAAAGTGAATGCTCAAAGCAAAATAATCCGTGGGTGATTTTTTTTCATATTATCGCTGAATTGGACTCTGATTAGTCGGACTCCAAATTTGATGCAAGTGATCTGGAGATGTAGATCGAAAACGAAAGTGAGGTACCAGCGTCAGCTGATCAGTCCCCAGTTGATCGTGGTGCTGAACACGTTCATATAGCTGATGCACCTATGGCAACGTTCGCCTGGGAGGGCAGACACTTACAATGACAGGAGGTACAAACCATATTGCATCCCACTGCAAATGGCACTGCTGCACACCTGTCTCACAAAGACAGCCAGACAGCCAGCCAACCGTGCATTCCTGCTGGCTGTTGAGCCACCCCCCACACAACCGCTGCTGCTGCAAACTACAAACAGGCGCTGACAACAGGCACAACAGGCAGCATCAGACGTTTTATGTTGATTTATGTGTGAAACCATTGCTTTGTGCGCTTTTCAGAAAACTGAGTTTTATGGAAAAAATATTAGCCCTCAATGAGTTGCTACTGAACATAGACTGTTTATGCTGCTGATTGATAAAAGAAACTGTTTCTGCTGGTATCTGTTCAGATAAAAAAGAAAACAGATTTAGAAATGTTAACTTGCTGTTGCTTGGAAGGTGCCTGTTATAATGTTATAATTGTGGCTCTGGACTCTGAGGGTAACTTGTTTTACTATAACAAACTAGATGAAACGTTAATGTCCTGGCAGTGGCAAATAGCTTTGGTTTTATATTTGATTTGATTATATTAATGTTTAAGTTTATCATCGGAAACACCCAATTTCAACATCCAAAGAAGCATCAACTCACATGGCGAAATCCAACAGGCGACGACTCGGCGATGTTGGACTACATCCTGATCAACTCCCGTTTCCGATCATCACTCAAGGATGTCCATTCGATGCGTGGCCCGGACTGTGGATCAGAACACTATCTTGTGCGCGCCGTGGTCAAACTTCGACTGCAAAGAACCAAATGCAAATCGTGCCCATCGGCAAAGCTTGACTGGAAATGCTTGTCAGATCCCGCTCGCAAGGCGGAATTTCAAATAGCATTATCCAATCATTTCGCAGCATTGGTGCCATCCGAAGACGTCAACGTCGAAGAGCAACAAGTTTCGGACGCCATCATGGAAAGCGCCAAAGAACTATGTCCTCCCACACGCCGCCGAACACAGCCGTGGATATCCGATGAATGCCTCGATATGGTAGATGAACGAAAAAGTGTAAAGCTGGTCGACTTTGAGCAATATCGTCAGCTCAACAAGGACGTCCGACGTTGAATGAAGGAAGAACGCGAGGCTTACTGGAACCAAGTAGAGGCCGACTTGGAAGAAGCGGCCTCAAAGCACGAGTACCACACGATTTATTGAACGCTCCGACGCCTGAGTGGAAAAACCAAATCAACGAATGACAACATCCGAAAAGCCCATGGCACCTTTGTATGATCATTTACTGAGCGGTTACAGCGTTGGAAGGAGTTCTTCGAGACACTGTACAACCACGACCTGCCACAAGGACCACTAGCAGAGCCGCCACTCATCGAGGCACCAGAGACCCCAATGTCCGATGATGAACTGACCCTAGCGGAGGTGAAGACGGCCATCCGGACTTTGAACAATGGTAAAGCACCTGGTGTGGATGCGATCACCGCGGAATCGATCAAGGCTGGCGGTGATGTTCTCCTCCAACGAGTGCACCTGCTTCTGCAAAACATTTGGCGTACGGAGACGATTCCAAGAACGTGGAAGAAGGCCATCATTATCCCAATCTTCAAGAAAGGCGACAACCGAGAATGCCAAAACTACCGTGGCATCAGTCTGCTCTCGATTGTTGGAAAAGTCTTCATGAAAGTAATCCAATCTCGCCTGCAGAAGCATCGCGAACAAATGAGCCGCGAGGAGCAAGCCGGCTTCAGGCCTCGCCGCGGTTGCTGTGACCAGATATTCAGCCTTCGCCAGGTTATGGAGGAGCGAATTCGATGTGGGAAACGGACGGTCATCGTCTTTATTGACTTTCGATCCGCGTTCGACTGCATCGATTGGCCAGCACTTTGGATGACGCTGGAGACTGAGCACATCCCACCAAAAGTCATCAAGCTACTGTGGGACAATTACAATGGGTCATCGAGCCAAATACGCATCCGAAACAAGCTGTCGACTGAACTCGCCATTCGCACTGGAGTTCGCCAGGGAGACGTCGCCTCACCGCTGCTCTTCAACATCGTACTCAACGCCATTATGAGGAAAGTCTTCGGGGGCAGACGCGGAGTCCAGTTCGATGAAAATGGCACCGTGACAGATCTAATGTTTGCAGATGACAGCAGTGTGCTGGCTGAGGATGAAGCCGAAGCCACGGACGCTCTCTACAAGATCGCCCGTGCCGCCCAGTCTTATGGATTGAAGATAAACACTGAAAAGACGAAGGTGCTGACAACAGATGGATCGCCTGCCAATGTCCACCTCGACGACATCCAAATACAGCAAGTTCAGCAGTTCAAATACCTTGGCTCACTGATCGAACAGAAGAAAGTCGCGTCCACGGCGGAGATCCACAGTCGAATAGGTCAAGTAACCACAGCATTCGCTTCTCTAAAGTGGTGCTTGTGGAAGCGAACCAATATTTCCATTCCGACCATAATCCGCCTTTTCCGGACACTGATCCTGCCGATTCTACTCTATGGATCTGAAACGTGGACGGTGCTCAAGGCGGACCTCAACAAACTCGAAGTTGCCAGATGCGTTGCCACCGGCAGATATTACGAGTATCACTCCGAGACCGCCTTTGAAATGAGGACATCCGACGGAGATGTGGCAACCAACCGCCAATCGAGGAACAAATTCAAACACGTTGACTACGATGGTTTGGCCATGTATGTCGAATGGACGCGAGCCGACTACCACACCAACTCCGCTGGCGTGAACGACCCACCAAGTGGCGAATCCAACGAACGGCACCGAAGAAAACATGGTTAAAACAGGTCGAAGATGACATCAGAAATCGCAGAATAAATCTCGACAAGGCCAGAACAACTGCCAATGATCGTCCTGCATGGAAATGAGTTGTGAAGGAGATCCGACAACCATTGGCACCCACAGCAGCGTATGGGCTTAGGAGCCGATCCAGACCCAACGCCAGCTAGGGATCAAAGAAGAAGAAGAATGTTTAAGTTGAGATTTACAAGAAATATTTTAACTTCTACTATGTAAAGTATTGAATTTTGCACGTAACAATGTGATTGTTGTGATTGTCTGCGATTATTCACGAATAAAAATTTTAATCGTTAAAACTTTAAAACAGAAAGTATGCCAAAATTTGGAAATAAATTGCAGAATGCAGTGTGAAAGAAGATTTCAGACGTTTGTGTAGCCAGAAACAACAAGAGAATTGGCAAAGGGTGGCCACACCAAATATTGATTTCATTTATGGATTTTTTCAGCTTACTGCACTTTCAAATATGTTTATTGATTATAAAAGCTATCCATGACATCATGTTTGAAAGCATTTCTGCTGTACTTCATTATTTCACAAGATCCAAAGTTTTTTGCAAAGTACTGTAATCACATGAGTCTGAAGGAAGGTGAGGCATCACCAGTGATAACAACTGGAATGATATGAGAAGGTGATGTGTTGCTATTCTGATTAATTTGTATTTTGCTCCATTGTGTCATATGCCTTGTCCAGCACAGATTCCTAGATATGCTGTGCCATATTTTCTAAATGTCTTTATATTGGACTTTCTATAAGAAATTTTAAACTAATTACACAAATAAAACAAGATATTTATGTAATCATTGTTTCCCTGTTCTGTAAATGTGGGTGAAAGAAAACTGATCAGATGGTATGATTTGTCTGCTGTGGCCATCTCGGATTGGAAGTGCAACATTTAATATTTAATGTGTATCTAATAGCTGCATAATGAAATTCCAGAATGTCAGCTATGATACTCAAACAATACAATCATTAGGTGGCTTAGGTCGTAGAACAATATAAAAATCAGACTTGCACTGTTAGAAGAATTCCTGCTTTGCCTGTGTTCTTACAAGGAGGAGAGGTTGGGAGTATGCACTGATACAGCGTGTTGCTGCACCCACCAAGGAAACACCACATATTGATGTAGAGTTCTGTCTCTATTTTTCCCATTCCAAGAAATTAAATTATTGTTGATTGTTATGGAGTTGAAAATTATAAAGTCCAGTCTTTAAATTTTATAAATTACATTTAATAATATGGATAGACTTTAAATACATACTTGTGCATATTAAAAAAGTAAAACACATTTGAAAGTTTGTGCCTGCTCTTCTCACAGCATTATTGCAGACTGAGAAACTAGCAGTTCAAAATTTACATCTAAATACATTCAAAATGTATATACTTGAAACCAGTAAGATAATACATTATAATTAAACACAATCATCTCTTTAACATATTGAGTCATGCTGGGAATTATGGCTATTGTACCTAAATATTAAACAGTGAGGAAAGAGGGCGTCATGGGACACACAGCATTACACATTTTAAAACAATCTGCTATCTTAGATGTTTTCTGCAATCCAGTTACTAACAATGGAAAATTTCTAAGATTAAACTTTATAAACTCAAATTTTACAGTTTTCTCTACAATGTATTCCAAAAATTATACTCCTTACTCAAATGCAAATGCTGCTATGAATTGCCCATTTGTGTTGTCAATCACAGTATGGCAAACTTGTTCATCTTCAGTTGCTCCAGATTTGCCCCACTCATGCTTTAAGTGCCTCTGCTCTTATTTATTATTCATTAGGAATTACTGTTAGATAGTTTGTAGTCCTGTACTTAGTAAAGGGAACATAAATATTCATTCCATGGCAAAGATAGTTTATACTTGTATTTGTAACTCATTATATTGGCAAGCTATGCAACCAGTTTCGCTGCTGTCTTTATTGCTACTCTAACACAGGATGACCAAGCCTAATCATTTCTGGCAAAAACCGTCAGAATCTTATTTTAATAATATATCATCCTGGAAGAAAACTTATACATTTCAATATAATGTGTTTAGTGCATTCAACTATAAGACATGTCAAAATGTGTGCCAAACTTATATATTTATCCAAACAAATACAATTTTTATTTAATATGTAGCTGTAACCTCACATTCCCTTTCCAAGGACCTAACTTCATTACACATCATGGAAATAATTTACTAGTTGAATACAGAATTACAATTCATTAAATTACTTTCAGTCTGCTTAATCATATTAGACTTCAGCTTTTCATGGATGAACTTTTCTGGAAGTAAATGTGCTTTTAAAATAATCTGCTTTGTCGGCTCTATTCTACACATACCTTGTTAATGTTGTTCTCTACCCACACTTGACAGAATGACTGACGCAGTTTTTGAAGGCAGTGTCTGCATAAACTGCAGACTGCCTACTAAATAAGATATTAGATACAACTAAAATAATGCATGGTCATCATACCAAATTATAAACTAAGAATCAAATTACAAATCTTCAAAAAATGGATGTATCTTGTGCCATGCATTGTGGAGAGTGGGAAAAAATATTTTGAAGCTGCTGAAAAGTGTTATATTTCAAAATACTTAAGAACATTTTTTTCAGAATTTTTTAACTAAAGATTATTAGCATGAGAATCAAGAACAATGTTTAGTTTGCTTTATGATTTTCTATACCTTTTATTTGAACGAAACTATGTAGTACCACATTTTTTAAAGCCTGTCAGGTTCAATTATCTAGGTAATTATACAAATTAAATTAATGGGCTGTATTTTTGTGCTTTGAAACTGAAAGAAGTAGACAGACCTGCTGTCAGTCAATTTGAATACTAGCAAATTAAGTGGGCCCAATAGCTACCATCCTTATTTTATGATTTGCTGCACTGTTATTAGTTGCTTTATGAGTGAAATGTATTCACAGAAGTGACATGCTATTGCACTGGCTTGTGGTGCAGTCTAATTGCAGTATTTGTTGATTTTTAGCTGGGGTGCACTTTGTGTACAGTTTGTATGTTCTCTTAGGATACAAGTGGATTTTCACTGGGCACAGTCTATTAAATTGATTTGCAACTCAGAACTGAGCCAAGATCAATGATTGTGTAATATGATGAACTGGCATGCACCCCAGCAAAAATCTAGTGATTTCCCTATTGATACTGTTACTGTTGGTAATGTCTCCAGCACCTTGTACCACTGCCCAGGTTGAACTGTTGCAGAGTGAATGAATACATTTTTCTGATTCAACATGGGGGCCAGAAAGCCTCATGGATCAATTTCCTCATTTTTTTAAGAATGCCATTGCTTCACGAAATAAAATAATTAATGTTAATGTTTTTCTTCACCTGCCTTATTTAGTACTGTTGTGTACCACATTATTCAATATGCAATCTGTAAGCTATACTTATTTTTAAAAGCATAATTAAACCAATATGTTGTAAGTGATAGACTGAGCAGGTAAATGTAAATGTAAATAAAGTTATGTTTGAAAGGTGTGATAAAAAAGACCCCATTTTGGCAGTTCCCAACACCAGGGATAGCTCCAAGGAATCCAAAAGTATTGAAACTTTAGTTTGTTTATTGATAAAAATGAGACATAAAGAGAGTCAAGCAATAACCTTACAGATTTTATGGCTCTACATATAAAGATGCTGACCACTTTCATTAGGTGAGATGGTGTGCCCACCTTCACAGTAGCACTGAGCACTGCCTTTCTCTCTCTCTCAAACACTATGCCTCACTCTCAGTGATGAGAGGTTCATGGAGCAGTGCAGTTTTTAAATAAATAATCGTGTCCTGGGAACTGCAGGCTCCAATTGTGTATGGGTGTGTATGAGCATGCTTTGATCCGGGGTTGACTGAGGTGCTTGGGGCTGATTGCGCTTTCATGTACAAATGCAAGTGGATCAGTGAGATGTCCCACTCACACCTCAGAAGAGGCAGTGTATCACACCTGCGCTCAAGCAGACCAAATAAAAATAGTGAGAACTGCAGGGAAAGGTTTCCCTTTCAGCTACTTTTAAATTTTCATTACAATTATAATTATAAACTTTTTTTTCCAGTTGGTACAGTTTAACATCATACCCTTGGTTTATTATATTAGGCTTGTACTATCATATGTTATCTGCTTAACCATGGGCATGGTTTAACATCATTTCCTGGGTTTATTCTTTCAGAACCGTTTAAGATTATATTCTAGGTTTTTAGTATTTGGCTTTTATTACAAATTGATATATCTACTTTAGTAATCTTTGTACACCACTCCTGGGTGGGCTTATTTTGTTTTGGACATACCCGGACTCTTGGCATGTCAGAGGACTGGGAGTTGGTGAGTTGTGGTCTAGTCTCACTTGGGAAGGCAAAATGGGTCTTTTTCTAATTTATCCTTTTTACCCCCAAATTGTAAGACATACACTGATTTATGGATTATTTATTTAATGATTGGAGCGCAACATTTTTTGAACAATGTTTTCCATGATTATACTTTAAATCCTTCCTTGGAGTCAGTTTCAGTCAAAACATATCTGGGGTCAGTGTTACCCTACTTTTGCTTCAGGGAGATTAGGTTAAAATGTCTTTCAGCAGGACTCTTGTTTCCATTCAGTTGGCCTTAAAATGCCAGGTCACTGCCTACCTTAAAGAAATAATACAGACCCAGTTTTTCCAGTTATGGACCATAATCTACAATGGTATCATTTGTGGTACTGTATACAGAAGAGGTCAGACATCTCTGCTGCCTCTTGCATCACGTGTCCTTTAACTTCCATGAAGTTTCTGCCCTGGATAGCTCTTTGTTTTTTGTTAACCTTTGCAATGTTGTATTCCAGGACTTTGAGCAAATGGGAAGTGCCTACAACTCTTGTACAACTCTGTGTATACACATTGGGGGGTACAGAATTACTGCTGCCTTCGCTATGCGCTTCACTCTTCTCTGGAAGTTTATCGTGAAACTTTAGCTAGCCCTGTGCCATTCTAGTGGTGCACCTGCTGCAATGAAATCTTGGCAGTTGGTTTCAACATTCAATGGTATAAAAAGAGTTTATTGTACAGTAAAGCTACTAATGAATACCATCTAACTTGCAGGGACTGGCACCTCTCCTGAGTTAATTCCAGCCTTGTGCTCAATGTTACTGGGACAGGGTATAGGTGCTCACAATCCTGAACTGGTAATAAGCAGTCTAAAAAAATTTATTCATGTATTTATTTCACCCTCTCAACTTTGATGCCTGTTTTAATTTCACTGCATATTTTACGTTGCATGCAGTGTCACTAAAACAAATAAATAAATGAAGAAATACTCAAATAAATAAAGAAACCATCATCAAAAATATATTACATAAAACATTTAATTATTATGCTCACATATCATTCTTTTTTTTTACTTTTTGTCAGATTTCCCAATACATGTACTGCATTTATTCATGTATGTATGTAGTTTTATCTGAAATATTCCTCCATAAAAGCATACCAGGTTTTATAATTTAAAGTGATGTCAAGTGATCCATAAAAAGGATTTAAGAGTTTTGTGATTTTTGTGGGGAAATGAAACTTAAAACTTTTCATTGTAAAAATAGGTGTTCAGTTCATCCATTTTCATCCCTTCATATGTACAGTCACCCCACCCCACAACTCTGTGCTGTGGACTCTGTCTACTTCTAAGCTTAGATAAAGAGGCCACTTTCTTAGGCAACAACTGGCTGGTCCAGAGTGGTTTTGCAATTTTATTATTTAAATGCCCAGCTACTTTCTCATTTTTACAAATGCTTTGACGCCTGTATGTAGCCATGAATCAAATTTGCAAGTTAATGTTGATGTAGGTCAGTAAAGTAATAACTTTAAATGTTTGTATTTAGTCAAGTCCTAAACAGAAAGATGATGAAAATGTCAGATTGCTATATTACCTTTTCTAGCAGTTTATATGACCACAGTCATGTTTAAAACAATAATATTTAATTATTGTACAAATTTATAAACTCTGCATCTCCAGTTATGAAACAACTAAATTTATTAATTGGATTGTAGTGGCACAGGAAGGGAATGTGAGAAAATAGGGAAATGAATCAGAGAACATTTTTGCTACTTTAGTTGCATGGCATCTCTGCATTGACATCCATAGCTTGAAACTTGACCAATACGTTATTCAGAGCAGTGAACATTTTCATATTATTGAGGAACCTGTCTTCACTCTGTTTTGAAGATTGCATAGCAGGTATTTTATTATGCAAAGCTTCACAGAATCCCTTAGCAACAGCCAGGTAATTTTACCAATTGAAGAGGCAGACACAAATTTATACAGTTCAGAGGCTACCTAAATGCATGCTAATTTCTAACCTTTTCTAGAACATTCTATCTTTATTTGGTGTTTTATGTGAAAGGCACAGATCATTGAAAAAGGTTCAAAGAGATAAAAGATTTAAGACTTATACTAGGATGAAATACATTCAAACAGATACTGTAAGAAGGTAAGAATCTTTATGTACAGAAGAAACCTCTCCTAGCTTGAACAGAGCCCTGGCATTACAGAATCAACATTAACCCTTTAATGACTTGATGTCCCCATCCATTCTCTTTCCACATTAGGACAGAATTACATTTTGCAGTGTATATAATACATGGGCGGAAATTACTTTTTAAAATTGAAGAGTAGTATCTTGCATGATTTTGTACTTGTCATTCTAAATTAAACGATTATACATGAAGTTATTACTTTTTAAAAGCTATAATAGCATAATGATAATAACTTTGGATTGTGAGCATAAAGTATATCTGAAAAAAAACAAACACTTTTTGTCTTTCAGTAGTGCCTCAAGAGAATTTTGTGTAACAGATAAGAAGATAAATGGAATGAAAATGGGCAGGAACTGGGAGAACGAAGCAATCCATGCAAACAGCACAGTTCTGGACAAAGGTTTGGCAGCTTGCTCAGCCAGGAAATACAAATGACATACTCAGAGAACCAAGAAATACAATATAGATGAAATTCAGCACAAACTCAGAGAATACAGTTATTTATTGATAATAGGAATGATGTGCAAGAAAACTGAAAATCTTTCACCATTTTAAAACATTTCCAGTTCATTTTATATAACATAAGATGTTTTTGCTGTATTAGATACTATATTTAGAAAGTAAAATGGCCAAGTGTAAAATTAAAATAAAATGTGCAAAGAGTTCACTTTTAGGCAAACTTCCAGATAAGAAATTACACATACTTTGTAGCTAATGGCTGCATAGTGATAACAGAAACTAAAACATAAGGTGTGTTCCTAACTTACTTACATTGAGAGTTGTTTCTGTGGAAAACGGGGAATAAATTAGTTATCCAAAGAATACAGTAATATAAGTGAATTAGGATTATTTCCTAATAATCTTTTTGGAGAAAACTTTAAAGACTATAGAGAATTTAAAACTATGTGTGAATGTAATCTTAATCAAATTAAAGATACACATGTTGTAATACTTAGCTTTAGGTCATTTGAGACTTAATTATTAAAGGCTCATGCCTGTGCTTTTCTGTTCTTCTAAATAAATAGAAAACCATCAATATTTATCAACCCCAAGACTAGGAATATGAAAACTAATTAAGTGAATATGGAGAGGTGATTAGGTGATGACATCAAATTTAGGGCCTTTAGAATTTGCTGAAATGAGAAATATTATTAGCAGTTATAGCTGACAGAGTTGTTTTAAGATATTTTTGAGGATGAATGCTGAAACATTTTAAGATTTCAGATTTTATTATTTTATTGTTTATGTTTTTGAGGAGTGGCCCCATGGAAAGCAATGTTTTTTTTTCACAAAACACAATTTCTTAGTCCAGTGTACCAAAATCCTAGACAGCATGGTTTTCAAATTAAAACAGTAGGATAAAAGTGTTTTTCACAATGCTGTATTATTCAATAATCAAAGTAAGAGATTAAGAAGATAATGAAATGATACAAATTAGCAGGCAGGGACAATCTGTGGAAGGAGGCAACAACAGGCATCACTTTGGTCTGGGAAGCATTTTCATACAACAGCTTTCTTCTTAATTTGAATTAGTAACACAGAAAATGTGTTAGGTACATGAACTGTAAGAGTTACATACTGTACATATTAATGTGCCTGATTTATAGACTGCTGTTTAAAATGGTAAAAAAATAATTTTAAAAGTTTCACATATCTCAGAACTGCAATTCACACCACTTGACCACATTTCTAGCTTTCAAAATTCAAAGTGGCACTTGTGCACTTTAAAGTGACACATCAGTAGCTGATATCGGTGTTTATTTTCCTGATTTTTGCATTATTGCATTGCATTGTGTGTATATAATTCCTGGAATGTCATGAAGGAGTCGGTCACAAGTATAATGTCTATTAAATGTCTCTTAAGTTTGCAGTGTTTTTAGTTAGAAAGGTGCTTATAGCTTGTAGAACAGACTCTGGAAAGCATGTGTGATGATTAAAACAGTTATGTTTTGTTTCGCTTTCAAATTCACAATCACAAAATTCAATAAAAACTCAAATTTGGTTTAAACACAAATGTATACATTCTTCACTGCTTTTATTATTTGTAATGCCTGTTTCGTGCGTTTTATTGATTTTGAGCTAATCCTTTTCATTTTTTTCCAATTTATCCAGAAAAAATATTATTTATTTATTACTGTACCTGTTATTCTGAATATGTGTTGTATCATGGGAGTATTTTATTATTAATCCTGTATAGCAATACATATTGTGTGTTTATTAAGTGTATGAAGTCATGCCTTGTAAGAATATATGTGTGGAGAGTGTATGGGCATAAAAAATGTGCTTTGCCTCAGGTGGTATTATTTAACACACTGGCCCTGTTAGCAGTATAGATAAAAAGATGCATAACTGCAGCTAGAATCATTGCAGCATGAAAAAAAAGATGCAACTTCAGTCATTCTGATACCTATTACCAAGGTATCTAAAAAGGTTATCTTTAGATGAAGGCCATATACTGTATACAGTATGTCCACTCTTATTTTTTTCCTAATCATGTTGCACTTACTCACAAACTACTTTGGCACCCTGTTTTAATTTTCTGTATATGTTTATAGGGTCATTATAGTCATCTGTACAGAGTACAGTAAAATTTGTACCTGCATGTTGAAAGAATGACAAGAAGACAAGAGAAAGGTTTGGGGGAGTCCACCCCATATACTTAAAAAACGGAAGGTTGTCTTGCAACAGAGTAGACTATTAAGACTGAGCCTAACATACATTGACTCACTACTGAGAAGAATATGGCAGTTTTATAGAGAGTCGTCAGGAAGAGGCGTGTCCCTGAGGCCGGAAGCGGAAGTGCTGAGAGTCTTGGGAGTGGATGGAAGTTCTCTGGAAGCAGGACTGGAAGTGCGTTCTGTGGAAGAACCAGAAGTGTTGTTAGGTGGGTTTGGCTTCTGAGGATCTGTAGAAGAAGGAAAAGTGGCATTAGTACACCCTTGGTCCGGCATTATCACACACTTAGTCAAGCCCTTTGACTGCTTCCCGAGCACACGTGTGTGACAATGTACTAAGCGATATGCAAAATGTTTACACCCCCCAGGGCTATGATTAGTGAGAACAACAACCTTGCCCTCAAATTATTGTGTTCCTTACCTAAGAAATGTCATCATGATAAAGTCAAGATGTTTTGTATTAGTTTTAGACAACTAGGTTCAGAGGGAAACAAATCAGATTTTATAATTAGAATTGTCAAAAGAGCCTAATAACATCTTTAAATATCTTTCTCTATAATATCATCTTTCATAGAACAAGTTCAGACTGTTTAATGAAATATATTTCATCATTATTATTTTGAGGGGCCTTCCATTTTTCACAGCAATGCAGCTCTAGTAAAACTGTTGAAAAATTCTCTTTGGCAAAGTTAAAGTATTTATATTTTGGAGCAGAGAATAACATTTGAATCTTTTTTCTTTATATGCTTTATAGTAAACAGAAAAAGGAGTCAAAAGACCTTGTTTAATCCCTATTTATTTCTTCCTATAGTACTTTAATGCTATGTCTTATGTATAACTCCGGGTATAAAAGATACTGTTTCACCTCATCTTCAACTAAAAATCTGATTTATTGCTCTGGGGCTTACATTTTACTGAATTGCATGTATATACACTGATCACATGTTCTCCGTTCAAAGACAAATAGACTAGGAGATGAAATCTCCCAAGGGTTCTCATCTAGGTATACAGAGTTGCTCTGTAACCTGAAAGCTGCATCAAGAAAAAAAATTGTCTAATACTAGATGTGCATATTGAGGTGGCCTCAAAGTGGAAACAAAAAGTAATATGTGAACCGACTACTCTTTATGAGAAACTCAATTTAAAATAAAAATGCACACTGCTTATCTTCAAGTAACACAATGAAATGCATTGCATTTCCCAGCTTTCTTCTAGGTTCAGAGGGCAACAAATTGGATTCACATGTCTAATATACAAACACCATATACTGGTGACATTCCTATAATAACAAAAACACGTTTTCTGGATGTGCTATGGACCAGAAAATGAATTTCCTTTCTTGTATTATAAACCTTTGATGACATTATAAGCAGTAAAGGACAGTTTTCTGTTTATTGCTACAGAATATTTATTTATGTAATGGATACAGGTTTACTGTATATAAATTTATTGATATGATGCTCTTTGCAAATAACATCTAAACTGTGTAATATTTGTGGGCTTTTAATCAGAAATGATTAATCAAGATACCACCAGAGATTTATGTGCATGGATCTGTATTGCAATTATTCTGTAAACACTTTGGGGACACAGAGCTTGGTGCAGCTGGCATGTAAGTGCCATTGGCATTTTGGACTTGTTTGTCTACAGCTGTCATGCCAGTGGCATTAGCATTTGCATGGTTACAACTTCAGTGTCAAGCCTTAGGTAGATCTACATTGAAATTTGACAGGGTTCATTTTTTTCATCCCTAGAAAAATCTGTCACATGACCACATGGGACAAACCTGCCTTAAGATGCATTGTTTATTATTTTTCATGATACAACAGAAGTTCTCCCTAATCCGTTTTATCAGCAGAACACAAGAAAGGTTAAATTATTTACATATTTTGGAATTCTGTCATTTAGTGACTTTACAAGGTAGGAGATGGTTAAACTCTTTTCATACAACAATATAGGCAAATCTTGCATGTGTGTGGGCTTATACCCAATTGAAAAAAAAAACTATATACACCAGGGATGTTGTCCTGGCACCTTTTTAAAAATTCCTTCCTCACAATCTTTCATTATTGTGAATATTCTCTTTTAAAATAATAAAATAAATAAATAAATATACATACAAGTCATCTGTTTAATTCCCATGTAATACTTCCAGCACTTTGTTTGGCAAGGCAAGATTTGAATATGTAAAAATTTTTTTTGTTCTGTCTTTTGTGTTAAGTTTTCATTGGTGTATAAGCGTACCACCATCATTTCTTCTCTTAATATGTTTGAAGTTGCACCTCTTAATGAACAACATTCCCACTACTACTTGCTGATTCTCCTCTGTTTATGTCTAGGTCAGCCAACTTCCCAAGTAAAATAGTTTTACCTTTCTGTTGTTATTCAGGGATGGTTAAGTCTGGACCAGTCTCAGATGCAACAGTTCTAATATTTTGGTGTTGAAAATAATATTGCCCTCAGGGGCTGATGTCTATTCTAGTATTAGGAAAAATTAAAGGACATTAAGAAAATAACAATGATGTTCTTGTGCCTATACCAGAAAGAATATAATTTTTTATGCAAAATAAAAAAAATCATGTACTGTTACTCCAAATTCCTTTTGGAGCTAGTGTGATTTAGCTTTCTCTGTAGAGGCTGCCTATTCTTCTTGTGTTTCTGTACAGTACTTCAGAGAGCTCTGGTTTCCTCCTATAGTCAGAAGAGGTGATGTCAAGCAAACTAGTGCTGCAAAGCTCCTTGCTATGAATGCACGCAGAGCTGACTGTGTACTTATATAAGGTCCTACTAAGACAAGTCCTGGTTACATGCACCCTTATGAATAAGATGTAAAAATGTTTGAACGGATAGAAAAAAAATAGTCAGTAACAATTGTGCTTTTAATTAGATAATCCATACTCTATTGTCTGCAGATCTTATTATGAAATGTAAAAAAACCATGAACCACACCTGGAATTGACCCTTACACTGGCAGTTCTGCTACAGACTGCTTACTCAAATGATCTTACTAGTTCAGTAAATTAAAACATCTGTAACCAAAATAATTAACATCGCTCTGTGCCAAAACAGCACCATAACAGGCTTGCAAGCTGATACCCGTTACACTCTCCTGGATTAAATTTTCTGCCGTAGAAAAAAGCCACCACCAAATCTGACACTGTTTTAATTATGATTGTGTTCACTTTCTGCACTGACTATCGCCCACAGTTGAGATTGAGCTCTGGGCTGTTTCGAAAACCTTGCCATGGACTGGAATCACAAGTGATTTTACAAAAATGTTTTTCACTGCAATGTATAGGAATGTTGCCATCAAGCATTGTAACAGGTTCACAGGTCAAACTCTATTATAGTAGTTTTTTCTGAGGACTGTAGTAGTTGTATACATCAATTTTGATTAATCAGAACACAAATACTTCACAGGTTTGAAAAGTCAAACAGATTCTCTTTATTTTTTGAACACCCTTTCAGTCTTCAGTTATTATAATAGTATTTGTCAGGATGCAGATCTACAACTGTATACAAGTTATGAATCTGAGCAAAACACATACAGTCTCTGTATTTTACACATTCAAAATCTGAGCCAACTGTAGGAAATCTAAGCTATGAAACTCAAAACATTTTTTCATACGAGTGAGTTTGTAAAACATTTTTTTGCCATCAAGGCCTATGTGTCTGCTTTTGATTCCTTAAAATAGTTTTCTACTTCTGAATTGTAAGTATACACTTTTGCATCACTGTTTTTCTATGCATATCTATGCTGGAAAGCATGGGGCATTATGGTGGATCACAGATACGTGTCTGA
Organism: Erpetoichthys calabaricus; assembly: GCF_900747795.2. NCBI lineage: Eukaryota > Metazoa > Chordata > Cladistia > Polypteriformes > Polypteridae > Erpetoichthys > Erpetoichthys calabaricus. Next base: position 68,743,954 of record NC_041396.2, read on the forward strand.
AAGAATTTTTAAATTAATTATAATGAAAAACAGCTATTTTACTTAAAATATTATAGAACATCTGTTTTCTATTATATAAGCTTAAGTAACATTCAAAATGACAGTACAATTTATATTGCTAGAATGACTAGCTACAATGAAAAGTCAGTTGCCGGATTAGAGCACTACTTGGATGAAGAGTGTACTTCAAATGTCTATTGAATGTGCTAATGATGACAATGGAATCCGACAAGATTCAGAGTTCATTAGTTGCCTTCTTATGTGAGAAGCTTTGTCCTGTATGACCTTATGCCTCATGGATAAATGGTGCATATGCACAAAAATGTTGCTTACTCCCGCTTCCACGCTCACATTGCGATATATAAAAACTAAACTTGGTATAACGCCATGCACATTTTCACGGCAGCCCACATTACTTGCATACGCATGTTTCTGCTTGGTTTTGCAAACTGCCTTCACCCAGGTTCAAAACAGTGCTTCTGTTCCTGTGTGGTTTCCCTTACTTTTTTAGATTAACATCCACGACACAGGCTTTATCAAATACACTGCAATTAACCGCATATTGTTTATAAATTAAAGGCACCTGATTGTAATCAACCTGTAACAATATAATGGTGCATGGAATGCCCAAGTTATTCCAAATACCATAGAAGCTTTAGCGTTGTTACTCTCAGTGCACCACTCAGAGTATTCTAATCCATTGTATGTGTGTGTGGTATAACAGTTGCACAACAGCTGATCGGAAAGCTCTACGGCAGGTTGTGTCGAGAGTGCAGAGGATTATCGGGATGTGGCATCCAGCCCTGGAGGACATTTATAGCACACACTGCTTCAGGAAAGCCACCAGCATCTACATGGATTCCACTCAGCCATGTGCACAGTCTATTTAAACTTCTCCCATCCAAATGCTTCAGAACCTTTCCTGTATGGATCTTGAGTCTCAGAAACAGTTTCATCCCAAGAGCTTTAAACGCATTCAATAAGTCCATCAAGTGCTCCCGGTAGAACTGTTTGTACTTATAATTACCTCACTGTAAACCAGCACTACAACTGTAATATTGCACAACCTGAGTCACTTCATGAACCATTTGCACTATCTGCCCTACATGTACATGCATATTGTACTTATGCTTTTATATTGTATATGCTTCATTGTTTTTTTTATCATATTATTATTACTATTATTATGATTATGATGATGGTGATTATTATTATTATTACAATTTTACAGGAAAATAAGTTTATGGTGGATTTGCATATTGAATCTCATTGTACCACACAATAACAATAAAGGAATTCAATTCAGTTCAATAGAAGAGAGCGTATATTTACAGATGATGATGACTGGCTTCTAAGTCGATTTAGATTTCCAAGTGCTATCCTCTTGGAGCTGTGAGCTGTTAGAATAATAAGATGTACACTGGATATGATTTTTAAGATGAAAAGCATTAAAGTATGCATATTGCATTATACAGATAAATTGTTAACTTAATTTAATGTATACTGTTAATAATTAAACATGTAGGGGCACAGTGGTAGCAATGAGATGCCACCCTGTCCAAGGAGTGTTCCTGCCTCGCGCTGTATGCTTGCTGGGACAGGCATGACCCAATATGGATAGATACAACAGATGAAATAATTAAACATGTATTCTGAATATTTTTCAAGTTTGCTTAAAGATTTTTGAAGAATCGCATTCTAAGCTTACATTTGGTTTGACATTTATTACTGAGCTTATTGTGTGGCGATTGGTTACGTGGCAAGAGAAAATGGTAGGACAGGAATTGAGGGTTGGTACGTTTGACAGACACTGTACTACTGCAATAAATTATAAATTGAGGGTCACACACATCCCAGCAAGCATCTTGCATTAGGCAACAACAATCCCTGGACGGGGAACCAGCTCATTGCTATCACTGTACCACTGTGCCCCCATGTTTGATACATGCTTTAATGCATTTTTTCATGCAAATTATATCAAGTATTCATCTTAGTATTCTAAAATGTTCAGACAGCTGTAATATCATGAATGTAATGTATTGTGTGTGGAGATCAGTGCCTGCGTGCTCCTGTCTGCAAAATAGAAAGCCCATTTAAGAAGCATCATAGTGATTCACACACATAGAACACATAGAATATGAAGCATTTAATGTGCTACTCTAGTTACAATGGGATTTGAGAAACTAGTAAATTAAACATCGATTTTAAGATGAAGTTTACGTCATTCTACGTTAATGACAAAATAAACTACGAGATTAAAGTGGAAATTTTGAGATCAAAGTCGACAATTTGTCCTTTTTTCCTTTACTGTGTCCTTATTTTTTTTCTTTTCTCTGTACCCTAATACACTTCCGTATGACACTCAAACAGTGGACTACGACTTGCCTTTTCATGGTGACTTATATCTGACATATCTGACCACTTCTTTTTTATTTTGGGCACTGTGCAACTTTCTGAACTTGAACTTACAAGTGTCTCCACCACTCTGTATCACTCGATCAACTTCCTTTTGTTGTTTACATCACTGCTTAAGCCAACAAATAGTATGTTTTTTCTTGCCTCCACTTTGCATTCGCTGAAATTCTTCTTTTTTGCTCTGTGCTTTTGCCATTGTCTTTTCACAAAACTCTGAACGTAAGGGGCCATTTCTATTGATTTGCATATTGAAAGGGGTTGTATTTCTGGGTGGAGTCAGGGTGGGGCAGCGGACATGTGCATGTGCTTTACATTTAATGCCGCCTGGGATTAATGGAGTGGAAGTGCATGGAAGTTGGTTTACGCATGGTTTTGTTTATTTGGATTTTTTTGTGTGTATGCACATTTCCATTTTTGTCTGTATGCCAATATTAACTCTTTGAGGGCTAAATATTTTTTCCAATAAACATAGTTTTCTGAGATGCAATGGCTTCACACAGAAATCAACATAAAACGTCTGTTGCTGCATGCTGTGGCTGCCAGTTTGCCAAGAATGTGCGGCAGGCAAGCTGCCAGGCTGTGTTCACATGGTTGCACGGGGCGGCAGCAGAAGGCACGGTCACAGTGCATTGCAATTTGGTTTCTACCTCTTATCATTGTTAAGGGGCAGTCCTCCCAGGCGAACAGTGCCATAGGCTGTGTCACCTACATGAACCTGTGCAGCACCACGATTAGCTGGGGACCAATCCGCTGAAGCTGCAAAACCTCATATTCGTTTTCGATCGCTTGTATCAAAATCAGTGTCCGACAAGTCTTAGTTCAATTCAGAGAGAACAGGCAGCACGTCCTCCACGTAAAGTATTTGGCTTTACGCTTTCGCTTTAATCTCTCGCCAGATGGCAGTGCCATTTTTGCCATTGTCTGCGCCTTGCTACTCACGGGAGCGCAGGAAATCTCTGTCAAAACCAATGAAGCTAACTTTCCTTCTACCAATGAGAGTCTAACTAAAAGGCAACGGTTGGTTTTGTCACAGTTTACAGCTGATTGCCGATTATCGTCAGCTCCTCCTATTGACAAAAGTCGACATCAGCCCTGAAAGAGTTAATGTGAATTTTATGCAGGGTGACATACATGAAGCCCCTGGTCTTGCTATAGCTATAGGTTCAAACTGCCTATCTTGAAATATTTGATTATATTAATATCCTACAGGAAATTAAATACATTTATTATGATTAGTATAGTTTTTATCTTTCCCAAGGTATGTATACTTAAATTCTCTAATCTTCTTTTTTAAACTTGGCAGTTTAAAAGGCTTTTTAAATTCAGTTTGCAGACTTGTGCTTGAATTCAATTTCATCTTACTGCAGGTTTTCTAATAGTAAAATCTAGGCATGATTACAGAGGACCTGGACACAAATTGTCCTAAATAATTAAGGACATGGAGAGAGCACTGGGCTACTTAAGACATCTATTCGACCACGTCTGCTATTATGTAGTATAGTTAACTTGCCATTTTATATCCTTGTTATAAGGCACTTCTTAATGAAATACTGTAGATCACACTGACTACTCTTCTACTTAATATATTATATAGCTGCTTTCTGCAGCTTAAGCATTTATTTGTATACACAGTATTGTTTTTAGAAGGTTTGAACTACTTGCATGTGCACATTACCTGCTCAAAAATACAAGCCACGAATTTAACTATTATCAGTTTTTTTTTTCAACCAAACCAGAGGTCAGTGTCTTCTTAGAAGATGAGCAAGATGCACAAAAGCATAACGTGTACATAGGGGACATATTCCATTATGTCACACATTAAGTAGGGGAATAAACAAATACATGCAATTTTGCATAGCACACATGAGAAGGGACGCAAAAATTCTCAGAATGGATCAAAAGCATGAGAGTAATTATCAGCCCTGCCACTAGTTATTTTATTCCTACAGTCCTGTTAATCTGGCTGTCAAGTGGCATTGCGCTAAATTGATCGGGGTGTGCATTTCTGATATTTATTCTACAATCGTGCAGGTGGCTTTGATGATTTATTTTCTACAAACTGAAAAAATCAGATCATATTGAATATCAAGACAATGATGTTCACTTTTTTTACATTAACTGATATTTAATAAAGAGTTTGCAAGTGAACAGATATTTAATCAGCAACATTCCACTAAACTGCCGAGATGTCTGTGGGAAAGCATTAGTGGAGCAGGACTGCACACAAAACTGCATTTTGCACCCTGACAGCACTCTTGCACACACTTATCAGTCAAATAATGTTTGACCAAACACAACATAGTTGTTGTTTTGTATCAAACCTCACTCCTTATGATTTTTTTTGTTCCTAAAATTAAAATTGAAACTGAAGGGTGGGCAGTTTGTTACAGTGTTAAAAGTACTGGAAAAAAATCGCAGGAGACGATAGACACTGTAACAAAAGATAGAGGAAATGTTTGCAGGAATGGAAGATGTCTTTCTGACAAGTGTATTACATCTCAAGGAGTGTATTTTGTTCAGTGGCTAAAACAGAGTTGCTGTAAAGTTGTATAATATTTTTTTTTAACAATTCTCTGAGTTTGTGGGTCCCTCTTCATATAGTGGACACTAATAAAAAGATTATACTTCTTTCATTGCTACAGCTAAATGTGAAGTGTTCTTTATTGCAAACGTAGAGTAGAAAATATATTAGCCTATAAAAATCACAGAAACTCAAAAACAAAGTATAGGATCTATACTGAAAAAGAGGCGTAATGTGTCTCTTTTACGAAGGTGACAACCTCTTCACAGGGCACACGTGTACAGACAGGGATGATAAAAATGTAATGAATGAGAAACTATTTTCAAACCTGTACCAAAAGGGAAAAGATGTGCTCAAAGCATAATTCTGGAAACACAAGTTAAGGGTTTGCATTTTATACCCTATAACATTTTTTTAAGTTATAGACTTTTTTTCCCCTCAATCCTGAAAAGAAAAAAAAGGTTTATTTTTGACTGTAGCACAATGACCTTGGCTTTTTCTGTCATGTTAATGTACTCCATAAGTCAGGCATATGGCATGTTTCTTGAAAAAAGAGGTCATTTTAGCAAGAGGGAAATCTTAAGACCTTTACTGCAGCCATAAAATGAAATACAAGGGTATTTTACGGACATGACCTCTGATACCTCTTATATGTGTGATTGTACAACCGTGACCATAGAATGGGTACTTAGAATTCAAGACCATCATTATAGGAAAGATAAAAGCTTACACCATCTTTCAATTATATTAGGATAAGAGAAAACAGTCCTCTGGCCATCATGTGTTGTTCTTCTCCTCACACATTCATTGACCTTATTTTGCAGTAAATTGTACAGTTCACCATCTGGATACAGGGACATCTGTTACATGCTTCAAAATTAGCATGATACTCTGACAGCCAGCAGTCATGCCATCCCATGGTGCACCTGTCAAGACAGCCCCAGTGCTACATTTCAATGCCATTGGGGTCATGGGGATGAGAAGGAGTAAAGAGATAGGGTCTCAGTACATGACAATGTCAGATATAAAAAAAATTTCAAATAGAAAAAGGACCTTTTTTATAAAAAAAGAATTAAGAAATATTTTCCATAAATAGAGGCTAACACACATTATATACATTTAAGGTGAAATGTTCAAGCAAATGTGCATGCGCATACAGTATAAGCATATGAAATATATTCTGTAACATACAGCATATTTTCCTAAAACATTAAATATATTGTGATGTCCAAACCTAGGAAATATAATTTTAATAAAATGCTAAATGCTAAATAAAAGAGAAAAAAAGAGGATATAGTCACCTAAAAATGTATGTGATTTGCTTTCTAAAAGCTGTGCATCATCCCAGAGAAATGAAGAAACAAAGACATTTACAGTTAAAGAGCACTTTTGAAAAATGAACAACTTGGAAACTGCATGTAGGTTAACATATATCAAAAGGGATTTTGCCTGTAATTGTATACATTCTGCTTTGTTTCGTTCTTTTTTATATTCTGACTTTGGTTAATGTTTCTTTTTTATTATCCTCATATTGTGTACACATGTTCTTGGGAACGTTCAGTGGCATATTTTCGCTGTGGGGCTCACATACTGATAGACTTCGGCTTCAGTATGTTGCATTTTCCATTATGTTCCATTTTTCCCTTTTTTAATACTTCATTGCACACATTTACTTTTCCACAAGTCTTTTTATAACTTTGCTTTTTATGTTTCAATGTGTGTTCAATTTCTTTTCAGTTTTCTCTGAGACAATATTTTATTGTCAGTCTCATGCAGGGCGTGTTATCAAGTACCTAATTGTCCAACTGTTCCATTACATAATGTCATTGTTTTGTATATCAAGCTCACCTCTCGATAAATTCCTAAATAAAAAGTGAATGTCAAACAAAAATCAGTAGCATTAACTTCAAACAAATTGTGTTGCTATGATAAACTTTGCACTCAATAGACAATTTCAAGCTTAGTTTTGTTTATGTAAAAGAGGAACAGAATGCTGTATATAGTTTTTGAAGAGCAACTTTTCAAAAAATGTTTTTATGTCTAAAATGCCTAAATGTCATGATAAATTATTTTCTAATGCCATTAAGAGCAAAAGATGTTTATATACCAAACATACTACAAAAGACAGTTTCTTTCTACAGCAGCTGATCGAAAAGAGAATTATCGGTATACAGCATCAAGCACACACTGCCTCAGTTATGCGCACTGTCCACTGAACTGCTCCCATACAGCAAACGCTTCAGAGCCTTTTCTGTAGGGACATCGCGGTTCAGAAACAGTTTCATCCCAAGAACTATAAATGCACTCAATCAGTCCATGAAGTGCTCCTTGTAGAGCTGTTTGTACAATTACCTCACAGTAAACTTTCGATATAGTTATAATATTGAACAACCTGAGCTACTTTATAAAGCGCGTATTTACATATGATGATCATTTTTAAGATGAAATGCAGCTAAATATGTTTATTACATTATACAGATAAAATGTTAACATCATTTAAATAATCTATATCTTAATAATTAAACATGGGAGGACATGGTGTCACAGCGCTAGCTAATTCAGGGATTGTTCCTGCCTCACGCTGTATTCTTGCTGGGGCTGGCGCAACACCGGTAGCATAGATCGATAGAATAATTAAACATGTACTACGAAGATATTTCAATGTTCCTTAAAAGTTTTGAAGAATCGGCGTTCTAAGCTTACAGATTGCTTAACATCTATTACAGAGCTGATTGTGTGGCAATTAGTTACTTGGAGAAAAAAAAGGAAGGACAGGAATTGGAGGTTAGTACATATGAAAGAGACAGTACTGCTGCAATAAATTATTTCATCAAAGGTCGCGCACAGCGCAGCAAGCATCTTGCAGGAGGCAGGAAAAATCTCTGGACAGGGCGTCAGCTCATCACTATCACTGTGCCACCGTGTTCCCATCTATATATATAAAATCCCTATGTGCGTCCAGGTGTCCGTGTGTGGGTGTCTTCTGGTGAAGTGCGCATGCGCGGGGCACGGTGCTATGCGCGATATTACTGTCAGAGAAAGTTAGACGCGTTTTACGGAAATACAAACCAGTATTACTGCAAGAGGAAATTAAAGGTACACAATACAGTGACGCATATTACAGCCACATACAAGCCAGTATTACTGTCAGAGGAGATTAAAGGCATATTACCGACGCGCACGCCTGTATTACCACCAGAGAAAATTAAAGGTATATTACGCACGTACGGACGTATATTACGGACGTACAAGCCAGCGGATGTACAAGACGGTATCCTTCAATGAGGGCGCGCACAAAAAGGCGAGCCTCAAAAGGACGACCTCAATTGGGCGCAGCGAATAAAGGCGTGTGTAAACTAAGATCTGCACCTGTTGCTCTTCACATATTCCAGAGCCATTTGAACTAAATTATCTACGCTCCCTTATTGAATAGAGCCGTACAAGACAGTATTACTGTCACAGAAAATTAAAGACACACAATGCACGGCGGCAGCCCACGAAGAACGGTCAGCTCAGCAAGTAAACATCAACAAAAGAAAGGCTGAAAGAAAGAAAAATCCGACCAACAAAAAGAATGAGGTCAAAGTCCCTTGCCATTTAATATAGACTGTTCCTACTAATGTTTATGCACTACTGTTCTAGCGCCCGTTATTGTAACGGGCTAAATGATTAGTATTTAATAACATGCTTTACTCCTATCATCATGAAAATGATATCAAGTATACATCTCAGTATTTTATTTATTCAGAGAGCTGTAATATCACGAATGTAATGGATTCTGTGTCCTGTCGGAGGAAGGGAAAACCTGTTTAAGAAGCACATAGCGATTCACACACATAGAGCACATAGAAGAACACATACAAAACAAAGCATTTAACGTGCTACTTTAGTTATGATGGGATTTGAGAAACTAGTAAATAAAACGATTTTAAGATGAAGTTTATGATGTTCTACTTTAATGACAAAATAAACTACATAATTAAAGAGGAAATTTCGAGATTAAAGTTGACATTTCGAGCTTTTTTCTCACTGTGTCCTTATTTTTATTTTTTCTCTGTACCCTAATAAGCTTTCATATGACACTCAGACAATGGGCTACAACTCGCCTTTTCACACTGACTTTGATATTTGACAACTTCTTTTTTATTTTGGGCACTGTGTGACTTTGTGAACTTGAGCTTTCGAGTTCGAGTCACTCGATCAACTTCCTTTTGTTGTATATACCACTATTTAAACCAACAAATAATACATTTTTCCTTGCCTCGATTTGGTATTCGCTGAAATTCTTCTATTTTCCCCCGTGCTTTTGCCATTGCCTTTTCACAGAATGCTGAGCTTAAGGGCTATTTATATTGATTTGCATATTCAAAGAGTTGGGGTGGGGCAGCAGGCATGTGCACTTGCGTTACTTTTCATGCTGACCGGGATTTATGGAGCGGAAGAACGTGAAAGCTGGCTTTCGCACAGATTTATGCATCTAGATTTTTTTGTGCATATGCACATTTCCGCTTTTGTCCGTACACCATGTTTTAGTGTGAATTCTATGCACAGCATTATGCATGAGGCCCCAGGTGTCTTCTACAAATTTATGGTCTCTGCCACAAAACACTACCACCCCAGGTGAATTTATCATGCATTTCCAAAAAAATTAAATAAGTTAATTAAAAAAATAAAACTAATGGCTCAGCTGCAATAGCTTCATCATGTGCAAAGAGCAAAACAGAAAAATGGTTTATTTTTATAGTGCTACCAAGAATGGAAGAAAAAAAACAAGTAAATGTATTCAAAGGCAAAAATAAAACCAAAATAAACCAAATAACAAAAAAATCACATATAATTAGCAATTCAGACATTCTTTACTTGGTTCTACCACCTACTAGTGTCTCCCTGTTTCTAATTATAATTATTCATTTATGTACATACACATCATATTTTGCTTTTCTACGTGTTTGTTGTTATTCATTTAAACCTTTCCCCAAAGGTAACTGGCTGTTAGAGTGATTCTTTTCATAAGTTTAACACCTGCACAAAATAAAGTGGTTGCCTCTGTATAGCAGCTCAAATCTGGAATCCTGCATGACCAGCGATTCAGACACACAGACAACAAACAGATAAAAAGTTACATAAACAACTAGCATACACAGTGTGGTAGCAGCAGACAGAAAAAGGTTTGGGGCTGGGCACCCCGTATACTGAAAAATCAGCAAAAGAAAAGAAGCCCATCTTTACAGAAGCACAGTTAGATAGATAGATAGATAGATAGATAGATAGATAGATAGATAGATAGATAGATAGATAGATAGATAGATAGATAGATAGATAGATAGATAGATAGATAGATAGATACTTTATTAATCCCAAGGGGAATTTCACATACTCCAGCATAGTTCACAACTGAACTGAGTAACAGGTTGAGTCTGAGCTATAAATATGGTAGATAGGAGGAAGAGATAGTCAGGGTGGCCGGTTTAGGAACTGATGTGGCAGAAAGGTTTGATTCTGGGTACAGAAAATGACGTCATCAGGGTTTCCGGAAGTCACGTCAACAGTGGGTCGACCGGTGGTGATGTCATTGAGAGGCGGGGCCCTCGGTTGAACTGCAGAGGAGCAAGAGGAGAGAGGATCAGATGAGAGCACCAACCCCCCGGTCTGGCTGAAGAATAACACTATTTGAGCCTGTAAACTGTCCCCCATGCACATGTGTGTGACAACAGTAAGATAATAAAGAGCACCACTAATAAAGACAACAAATCCATAAATATTAATTAAAATCAATATCAATATAGCAATACTCTACTATAATTCCATGTGTGAAATGGCAAACCGGTCAGAATGTGCACATTTATAAGCTCATGGTGTGTGTATAATGGTGATGGGTTTAAGCAAGGCTTATACAGTATGTGGTATGAATATTTATATAATGCATTTATCTACATGTGACCAATATGGTGTTCTTTGTCACAATGGTTGTTTATAAAATTGCATTCTTTTCACCACAAATTATTTCCTACTGTTTAATAAATAACCTGTCATTATCCCAATTAATAATATAATATTTTGAATTGTCTAGACCATAGGTTCCCAACCTTTTTTGGGTCAGAGCGCACTTTTTCAAAGAGTGATTCAATAGCGCCCCCCTTGGGTGAACTATATTATACTATATACAGTATTGAAAAACAAGGACAGATTTTTATTAGAAGATATTAACAATATTGGTGTATTTCCCTGAAAAACAAGGACAGATTTTTATTAGAAGATATTAACAATATTGGTGTATTTCCCAAAGTATGATTAGAAAATACATATTATTAAAAAAAATGAATATAATATTATTAGTGAGAGGGCTGAGCTTGGTGTGATGACACTAATTTTTCAATGTTTGGTGCAATTTTTGTCATCAGCAATCTTAAATTGCCACATTCCACTATCGACAATCTGTTTCTTTTCTTTGTTAACTGATTGTTGACCGTGCTAAATCCTCTTTTTGGCTAAATATGATGATGGGAGGCTTGTAGATTGTCTAATTTGTGTTGCCATCAGAGAAAAGTAGTGATTCTTCCCAATGAAGAGGCGTATGCACGAGATTTGTTGTTTGGTGAAAGTGAAATCCACATATGTGAGTGGCAGAAACACGAAATGGCTGGGCAGGGGGGTTGGTGAGCAAAACAAGTTTTTAATAAGTAGCTCCACGTACATATTCCTTTGAATGTGATCTGTAATTTTAGGTTCACACTTGCTGTGAAGGAATTCTGAAACAATCTGGTATTGATAAAAAATTTCTCACGTATTTATAGTAATGTTCAATGAACCTGTCAAAACATGCATAGATTTGGTCCTCTGCACATGCATTAATCTTGTAAGGACTTGCATGATCTGAGAATGCACGACTTGTGCAAAATTGTAAATATAATGTACCATCCATCCATTATCCAACCCGCTATATCCTAACTACAGGGTCATGGGGGTCTGCTGGAGCCAATCCCAGCCAACACAGGGCAAAAGGCAAGAAACAAACCCCGGGCCTGGCACCAGCCCACCACAGTATAATGTACCAATACCTACTATTTAATACGGACGGGTCTTTCTTAATGGACAGAATAATTGGTTGATGCATACGTTTGATGATTTTTAATATTAATCAAACTTTTCAGTGTGTCCTTGTGAGTATTGCCCAAGGGGGAGTTGGCTGGTCCTCAACGCCCCCTTAATATGTCTTAGACCAGAAACACCCCCTGAGATTTCTTCAGCACCCACTGGTGGGCGGTACCGCCCCCATTGGGAACCTTAGGTCTAGACATTCAGTGCCATGAAAATGTATTTGCACTCATCTGGTTTACTTTGACAGATTAAGAAAAATTTTGACAGGAATATAGCATTCAGCCCAATGAAACTAAATATTCCCTAATCACTTAAATTTTGAAAAATATCAAGTCAATAAGACTTTCTCTATTACTTTCAAAAACTGTAGAGTACTTGGTATTTACAAACCCACTTTACTTTTGCGGAATATCATTATATGTTTTTAAATGAGTGTCCTTCTATTCAATAATACAAATAACCTGCTCTTGCGAACACTCACTTATATTTGGGGGAGCAGGCCAATTTAGACATATCAATATATGGAGCGTGCTGCTGCTCAGACAAACATTAGAATGGGCAAAATAAATTATCTAAGTGGATTTGACAATGGTATGATTTGTGGTGTCAGGCATAGAGCTTCAAGTATTTCAGAAACAGCACTCTTCTTGAGATTTTCTTGCAGCACAACCTACAACTAGCAACAGTTCACTGGACAAAAACTCATTTTTGAGCACATCCCACATTAGATGCCACAAGTTCTACCCTGGTCAAATAAAAGCAGGAAGATGAGGCCACAATAGATATGAGATTAGCAAAAACTGGATAACTGAAGAGGTCACCTCGTCTTAAGAATCTTGATTTCTAGTGCAATGTACAGATGTTACTATGAAAATTTATCATAAATAGCACACATCCATGGATTAATGCTGACTTTTGTACAGACTTGTAGTTGTAGTGTAGTAGTCTGGAGTCTTTTCTTGGCACACATTAGGCCTCTTATTAGCAACTGAGTATCAAGTGAATGCCCAGTATAGATAAGAATTCTTGGTCTTTATGTGCCTCCATTTATGCCCATAGTATGCCATTTTTCAAATAGATTTTTCCAGCACTAAGACATACCATGTCAAAAACACCCAACCTCTCAAGCTGGTTACACTAATATGAGAGTTGTTTTCAGTTTTACTTTAATATCCTACATCAGATTCCAATCCAATCAAAAACACTGATTAAGGTGGAGGTAGGGTCAAAAAGGAAGTAAAGAATTTAAGTGCAATCATGGATCTAAACTTGAAATCACACATTAACCATATTACTAGGACAGCATTTTCCATTTTAGGAAAAAGATAGATCTCTTATAGCTTTGTAGGTTTCTGTGAAATTAATTCACACATTTTTTTTTAGTTAACTAGGTTACTGTATTGCGGACCTAACTGGACAACATTAAGAAAGACAACTGGTTTCAGTTAGTTCAGAATGTAGAAGCATGAATCTTAACTAGAAAAAGAAAATCTGAGCACATCTCATCAGTTTTAGTGTCATTACTTTAGTTAGCTTTAGAACCGAGTTTAAAATACTGCAATGGTATATAAAGCCTCAGATCATCTTTCACCTTTGAATATTTTGAAATGTCTGTCACCCTACATTCCAAGACGTATCCTTAGATCTTCTAATAGTGGTCTACTTATTATTCTCAGAGCTAAGCACAAAAGAAGTGGTAAGGGGGCCTTTTCAAAGTCAAAAATCAAACTGAACTTTATTGTCATCTCTACCATATACAAGTATACAGATAGACGTAATTGCGAAGCTCAGGGTCCACAGTGTAACAACATGATGTGCAAATAATAAATTAAAAATAGAATTAAAATTTAAATTTAAAAATTAAAAACACAAACAAGGTAAGACATTGTGCAAAGACAGGACAAAGAAGTAGCAGCAATATTGATGTGTAAGATATGTAATACAATGAATAAATAAGAAATAATAGGTATAGATAATACAGAAATTATCAGTGTATGATAATAGTTGTTTAAGACATCTGTAAACAATGACAGGTCAGAATGTTTCACAGTAGAAGGATAACAAGAGTGCCAAAATACTTAAAGGTCAGTATGAGATTTTCAGTTCTTTTCTACATGCACACTCGTCTTTGCAGGAAAGTGGCTCGCATGCATAAAAGTTCCGTTTTTTTAGAGGTGGTTGAGGCAGTGTGGAAGGTCCCAGGGGGCAGCCTGGTGTTAAGGAGTCTAACAGCTTGGGGGTAAAAACTCTCCTGCAGCCTGGCAGATCTGGCCTTGATGCTACAGTATCTTCTCTTGGATGGCAGAAGTGTGAAAAGTCCATGTGAGGGGTGTATGGGGTCCTGCACAATGCTGCAGGCCTTGCAGACACTGCGTTTGTAAAATATGTCCTGTAGTGAAGGGAGAGGCACCCCAATAACGTTCTCTGCTGTCTTCACTATCCTTTGCAAGAAACTGCAGGACTGCATCATAGTTCTGAGTAGGCATGGACCAAAATCTAAAGGAATATTTCCATGACATTGTTTAATCAAATGAATTTACGCTGTTCTAGAGGCAGAATTGTATCCTACCTGGTTGCTGATCCATACTCCTGAATGTATGGTGCATGCTTATTACATGCTTATTACAAATGTTTATGACTCTCTAACATTTAAGGATAAACTCTAATATCTCAATAAAGTTAGAGCTGTTTTTCATAAAACTGACATGCCATGATTCACACTAGATGTTGTTTGTTTTCACTTAAGCTGCTTATGTTAATTTTACACAAAACTGCCTCTCCCGACACTGTTTACAATTTACGTCCATGGAGCACCTGTTCAAATGTGAAAAAGCCTTAGAGTTATAATACCAGTATACAAATATAGTACTTCAATTTTGAAGTGCAAGCCTTTACTTTAATAAAGCATGTCTTACTTATTTATTAGGTATGTGTACGGCATCAAAGGAAAGCTGGAAGTGTTTAATTACAGATGTTTGGCATTTTGGAATTATCACTTCTGATGGAAGTATAAATACAAAAGAGGACTGTTGTGGTTTAGTTTTTATAAAACTAAAAGTGCATATGATGAATGAAACCGAGTTGTTTGGAAGCAGTAGTGGCATGAAATTATTAATATTCTGGAAATAGCTTTTTAAAATATAATTTGCAATGCAGTAAAGATAATAAGTAAATGCATTGTCACACATGAGCATTGAAGGATCACCTTCCAGGTTTATCAGAGGTAGGTAATACCATACCAAGGCGAGAGGGGACACAGTCAGTAACATCTCTGTCTCTTCTGTCATAGTCAGCAGAGAGAAAACAGCCACTGACAACAATTGACCCTAATGACCAGTGGGCTATAAAAGAACAGATGGCCAGGAGAATGTCGACTCAGATCGGACCCGTGTTACGATCAACTCAGAGCTCCAGATGACAACCCTTTTGACTTCCGTCACAAGGAGACTAAAAGCACAATTTAGATTCAAGTCAACTCCAGGCTGTTTTAATGCCATTGAGTGTTCTTTTTGTTTAAAGCTATTGGAGTAAAAAGGGGGAGTGGCACCCCAACAATTTCTAGATGTGACGAGTGTCCTTCCAAATCATCCACAGCATATACAGTACACAGGATGTCAAAACAAAATTAAAAAGGTCACCTGTATGCTGTACACTTTCTATCAATCAATACTTAATAATCCTGACACTTTAAAGATGTGATTCACACCACTCCAAGTCACTTATTGTTCAGTGCCCATTTCCGAATCACCCAATAAGCAAAACAATGGAAAATAGGGTAAATAGTTTCTAATCATCACTTTCATAATGGGTGGTATAGGTGACAGCTTGTTTGTTTAAATATTTTTCCATGGCAAAAAAGAAGCAGAGCCCAAGCAGGATAACCACAACATAAGAAACTTTGTAAATTTAGCTTTCAGGCTACCGGTAATCACACATACAGGAAAGAAGTGATAAGGAACCTCAGCTTCTTTAAATAATGGTGTGCAATCTCAAAATGTGAATCATTTGACAGAAACATTTATCACTTAGAACCAGTTACATTCAGTAAGTTTTCAAGTTTTTGTTTTAGATCTGCTGACCCTTTAGGTGTCATGTAAGGCCCTCTAGCTAACATGGTTTTAAATAAAATTACAAAATACAGCTTCGTTTGATAAAAGAAGTGTGTGGCAAATGTCACTATGCCACTTTAGTAAAAATAAAGTTTAAATGTATCCTTTTACAACCTTTCACTTGTGTCCTTTTGTTCTAGTTAAAAAACTACCTTTAAAAACAGGAAAAAATTACCATTACCAGCTTTTTATAATTTTAAACATCTCACTTCTTAATCTCCACTTGTTTAAAATAAAATCGTTCAACTTCTTCCTTGTAGCTCATACTGTTCAGTGCTGGGATTAGTGTACTACAAATTATATAACTGTCACTTTTGTAATTTGGAGGGAAACAACTGCACATAATGTTCCATGTGTGGCTTCCTCAGTGTGCTGTACAGCTTAGCCATAACCTCCCTTGAATTGTACTCAATAACATGATCTTTAAAATGAATCAATTAGCCTTCTTAATTGCTTCTAAGGATTTTCCCCTGTTGTAGACATAAACCCACAAATGTCACTGAAATTCTGCAAGGAGTAGCAGGCCACATTTTCTTCACAGTACTGTAAGAGTCTGTTCAATATCTAGGAAAGGTCTCTGAAAGATGTCATAACCTACTGAACAATTATCTTTTTACATGGGGGCATTTGGTATTGTTTGTTTCCTTAATATAGACATAAAATACATATATATATATAATTTAAATGATTTATTGAACTGAAGTTTATATAATCTAATCTTAGGTTGACGATCTCATCAAATGCAATGAGAGAGATTTGCAGCAAAGCAGAAATTTAGGCTGGGTGTATACCTTTTATCATATTACTGCAATAATTGTGTTGCCTCTTGCATCTAAAAAACAGGTATGAAAATTAAGTAAATAATATAAAAGTTAAGTAATAATGTGAGAAAAAGTGTTCAATTTTAACACACTTGTTAAATTGTGGTTTAGGTGTGCAAGTCTCCTAAAATGAGAATAAATAGGTGTCTGGACTATCACCCTAAAGAGAGGTTAGGAGCACGCACTAATACAGTGCATTGTCGCATGCACCACATGACAAACCAACTCAGGATCCCAGATTAGGACCCGAGTGTAGCCATGCAATGGGTGACATCTCAACACCACACTAGTTCAGATGGAATGGAAAAGTGTGAGGATTTTTATGGTGGCTGGAGTGTCAATTTGCCACCAACCCCCAGGTTTTTCCCTTCAGGATGAAGGCCCTACATGCAGGGCATGATGCAAATGAATGTCATACCCAGGACAGAACAATCGCAGGTTAAGGAAGTAGAGTCACTTTTGGCATTTTACGGGATTCGAACCGGCAACCTTCCAATTGCCATCTTAGATCCCTATCGCCTGCTACCACCCTAAAAGCATAGCTTAAAAAATCTCTCTCTGTAGATTTCATACTTCTTTCTTTACAAGCTTGCAGTGAGCTGGATCCTGTCCCAGTAGCATTGAGCATAAAGCATATAAAGCACTGGGAGTGGGATGCCAGAACATCACAGGATGTGCTCAAGGATAGACCTGAACTCACTTATGCAAAGCCAGTTTAGATTAATCAACTAAAGTGACATGAACGCTTTTCAGATGAGGAAGAAATTGCCTACCAAGAGCAAAAACATGCAGACATGGAGCAAACACGCACCAATTATTTTGCATTCTCCAATTTGCAGTGATCATACAGCATTTACATACTGCTCATTTATAGTAAGATCTAAAAGGATTTGGTCAAAAGAGTTAGAAATGTGACTGGTTCCAAAGATATTTTGGATACAGTAGATGTGAGTTTGGTTTTTGTTGAGTAGCAGTAATGAATTAACACATTGGCTGCAAGAGACTGAAAAAAAAACAAGGAGAAAGTGATTTGTAACAGAACAACTATAGCTTTGTTTTCAATTCATGCATTCTCCTTACATACAAAAAATAATTCACACTTGTATGTTTTCATAGATACAAATTTAAAACTCTCTTAAATCACCACTGGACTGCTGCAAACAGAACTGTGAAAATAAATTACTCAGGATGGAAAAAAAAAAAAAATTGCTATAGAATCATTAATATAAAAATGGTGAGCGTCATGTTATACTGTAGTCTCCACGTAGCAAAACACTATACAGGGGTTTATATTAGGCCACACTAATGAGCTCAGAGGAGTATCAGAATAGAATCAGGCAAAATGCCAACAAAGCAATTTCTTCCAGAGAACGGATCTTGAAACATTTTTCATAGCACATGACAAACTTAATGTTTAGTGCTTTCTGACATATGGCTGAAAAGAAACATGAGGTATACTTAAAAGGATTATGCTTTTAATAAAATGAAACTTAAAAATATTGTTTACTGAAGACTTTTAAGGAGTTTAAGCTAATAAACCAAAACAAACAAAAATATTTCATCGCCGAGTTTCAGCTCTTACAGTTGAAATAATATTTAAATAACCAACAGAAATCCTTTCTTTCTTCAGCTTTTAAGAACACCCCATTTTCACTGTGTGGAAATGACTAAACTGAAAAGTTTGGGTTTTGACAGTAAAGTCTTATTTTCATATAGCAAGTAGAGAATTAAAGCTTCACCTTTCCATTTGCTAATTCTTGACACTTTTGTAAATGACAGGATTTTGTAATTAAATAAATATTGGACAGAAATGTTGCTGCCTAGCAGTAAGGAGACCAGAGTTCACAACCCAAGTCCTCCCTGTGGGGAATTTATATGTTCTTCCCATGTCTATGTGGGTTTCCTCCAGGTGCTGCAGTTTCCCCCCACAGTCCAAAACAAGCAGTTTAGGTGGACTGGCCATGCTAAATTGGCCCCAGTTTTGCATGTGAGTGTGTTCACCCTGCAGCCTGTCCAGGCTTTGTTCCTGCCTTGCACCCTATGCTTGCTGAGATAGGCTCCAGCTCCCATGCAACCTTGCTCAGGATGAAGCAGGTTATAAAATGATGGATATTTATGCATATTTTGACTTTTTCCATGTTTGATATATAGGAGAAAGCATTGTGATTCTCTTAAAATTTCAACACACGTTCTATGCATCCCTAAGCTCCCCTTGACAACTTCTGTTGTGGTGTCTGTGTGTGCATGCATCTCTGGCATGCATAACCTGTGAATGGATTGACGTGTCACAATCAAAGTAGAGCCCTATTGGTTTTGAACAACATCAGTACTTGATAACGTCTGGTTTAGTGATTGACTTTCTTTCTTTTTTTTTTTTCTTTTCAAGCAATGACCTCAGAGTTCCTTTTTCAAAAACACATTGCAGTGTTTGCTTTAGAAAGTTTTTTGATGTTTCCAAAGGTTTCCTTTCTGCTGTCATTTTATGTTTGCCATAGAGAAAGAATTTATTGTCTATGGAGCAGCAACTGTGTTTCTCAGAGGAATATTTCAACTGAAAGTGGTTTCAAGTAAAACATTTGAAGCACTTGTTTGAAATTCTCAATTGTTTTTGTGCAATGAAAG
The DNA here is from genome assembly GCF_900747795.2 of Erpetoichthys calabaricus. NCBI lineage: Eukaryota > Metazoa > Chordata > Cladistia > Polypteriformes > Polypteridae > Erpetoichthys > Erpetoichthys calabaricus. The sequence goes on from NC_041396.2 coordinate 68,763,540, forward strand.
ACATCATCAGATCATTGGCAAGAAGATTTAACTTGTGCACTCAGCAATACCTCATCAATCTTCATTCTTCTGCACTTAATGGATATTTATTTCATGCTCATTTTTTGTCAAGCGGGCACACGAGTTGGTTTTGATCTTTTTGAATTTAGACAAAGAGTAAAGATGTGCTACCAAATAGAGCCATCAGAGTATAAAGAAAATTGTGTGATCCTCTGGGTCTTATTTTTTTTGCATTGTCTAACCTTGGAGGGCAAGGAGCAAAAAGGAATTGATTATGAACAGGAACTTAAAGGGAGCAGTGAATGATCCAACAATATATTCCATATCAAAAAACGCAATTAATATAAATAATTCAGGTCCTAAGCTGAATGACCCATTTATTTTCAATACATGCTTATTCTAATACAGGGTAAGTAAGTAAATATGTTTTAATTATGAAGCACAATTTAACATAACAGAGGTTAACCAAAGTATTGTACAGGATTACATAAATTAAGTAAACAATAAAATAAAACACAAGTAGAATATACACTCATAAAAAACACATTAACAAATAATTTATAAACCATAGGAAACATCCATCCATCCATCCAACCCGCTATATCCTAACTACAGGGTCACGGGGGTCTGCCGGAGCCAATTCCAGCCAACAAAGGGCGCAAGGCAGGAAACAAACCCCGGACAGGGCGCCAGCCCACCGCAGGGCAGTGAACCCGGGTCTCCTAATTGCGAGGCAGCAGCGCTACGCACTGTGCCACTGTTCCACCGCCCATAGGAAACAATAGATTTTAAATCTAGTTTTAAAAAGTGTAATTAACGAGGTTGATCTGATAACTTGGGTGGTACACAAGAAAAAGCACAATCACCCTGTGCTGTTATCCGTGACTGTGGAACCACCAACGGGTGCTGATTTGATGATCGCAGTGATCTCTTAAAATCTTAAAATGAATAAAATAAGAAACAGGAAGTTAGAACTACAGAAATATGATCTATTGGCTTTGTGCCGGTGAGTAGTCTAGCTTCTTTCTTCTGAACCAATTGTATATGAACAATAGAAGACTGACTCAAAGATGAATATAACGAAGTACAATAATCTAATCGAGAGGAGTCAAAGGCAAGGATTACCATTTCTAGAGAGGAAACGGCTTAATTTTAGAACTTATCCTAAGTCAGAAAAAAAAAGCTTTTACAATGGAACAAACTTGTTTGTCAAATCTAAGATCACAGTCAAAGATTTCACCCAGATTTCTAACATCTGGCATAGCATATTGTGAGAAACGACCAAGATCAACTACTCAAGAGTTGTAGTCTGCTGGACGGTATCATTCCCTATAGGACACTTTCACATACACAGTGTCAAAAAAGGCACCAAACCAATTTTAAGTTAATTAATTAAATACAATTGCCAGTTCAGCCTGAAATGTATACTTTTAGCATGTAGGTGGTAACAGGACTACTTGAAGAAAAACCTCACAGACACAAATAGAACTTACAAAGTCTATCTGCACAGTTCTCAGTCTGATATTTGATCACAGGACTCTGGAGTTATGAATTAGCAGTCCTAACCACTCTGGTGCAATGCTGTCCCAAAATGAGTAAAGTAATATGAGAGCAATTTTAAAGAGTTTATGTTTTTCTTGAAAAAATGTATGCAATGAATTCATAAAGTATTCACTTGTTCACATTTCGCTATGTTGCAGCCTTATGGTAAAAATGTTTAAATTCTTTTTTTTCCCTCATCAAGCAACACTCAATACCCCAGACAGACAAAGCAAAAACAGGATTTTAGAAAGTTTTGCAAATTTATTAAAAATAAAAATATCACATTCACACAAGTTTTCATACCCTTTCATCAGTATTTGGTCAAAACAGTTTCTTCAGTCTGACATGACAAGCTTCACACACCTGAATGTAGGAACTTTCTTCCATTCTTCCCGGCACATCAACTTAAGCTCTGTAAGGTTGAATGGACATCAAAAGTTACTTTCAGGTCTTTCCATGAGATTAATGACTTGAGTTCAAGCCCAGGTCTATGCATTCGTTTTATGTTTAGGGTTCCTTTCCTGTCAGAAAGCGAACCTTCAATCCATTTTGAAGTCCAGAACAATATGAAGTAGGTTTGTATTAAGGTTATTTCTGTCCTTTGCTCCTTTCAGATTTCAATAAACTGCCACCACCATGCTTCACCACTAGAATGGTACTGTGAAGCTGCCTGATGTCCTCCAGACGTGATGTTTAGAAATGAAGCCAAACAGTTGCAATCTTGGTTTTATCTGACCAGAGAATCTTGTTTCTCACAGTCTTAGAGTCCTTTAGGTGCCTCACTTATAGGTGTGTGAAGCTTGTCATGTCAGTTTTACAAAGATTCCAGGTTGAAATCTGAGAAAAGGGTCAAAGAACTTGTTCTAAAGTGGTATTTTACTTAACAAATTTGCTAAACTTTCTGAAATACTGCTTTTACTTTATCATTCTGGGGTTATTGAGTTTTGCTTGATGAGGAAAAATATGAATTAAAATGATTTTAGCATAAGGCTGCAATATAAAAAAAATGTGAAAAAGTTGAAGGGATCTGAACACATTGTTTTGATCTAATCAGCCAAATGAAAACTGACAAATAAAGAAAAGAAATATATATTGTGGCCAGTTTGTGTAGTTCAGTTACCCATGTAAAGAACCCATGTTTTAACCAATTGGTTTTTGTATATTAATGATTTATGTTGGGTGCCTGTCACTCCTCTTTTCAGGTCACTACACTGGGTTCTTTTAGAAGCACATATTAAGTTAAAATCCTTAAAGTTTACTTACCATAGTAGTTGATTGGTCAACACCCATGTATATGAAGACATTCATGAAATCCTTATATTTCTTTCTCACTGACTTATGTCTACTATTGAACAGCATCCGGTGATGGCACCACTGCGTTGCATAAAATCTTAATCCAGACTCTTTTTATTTTTAGCTCTGATCTGGTGGAACAAGCTGGCCACCTTTTTCTGAACTGCTGACTCCCTCAGTGTGTTTAAGAAGCATTTGAAGACTGTCTTGTTTAGTGAATATCTAACTGATAAATACTCCAAATAGGAAAGAAAGAAAGAAAGACAGCCTTGTACTGTCAGTTCAGTTCATTAGCCTAATAGCTCTTGACCAGAATCTGATTCCTCCAAATAGGTTCTCAGGACCACTTCCTTTACACCAATGCCAAGGTGAAATACAGAGCTCTTTCATTGCAAAATGCCCACACTTATTCTGGTCATCCCTTATATCTTTAGTCTGTGGGTCATGAGGTGAACGAAGTGATGAGTCCTTGAGGCTTGAGTTTCCTGTATCTATCCTCAGCATATACTTCTCAAGATATGAAGAAGAACATTCTTTAAGGCATCAAGAATTCCTTCTCTAATTTCTTATGTGCTCCCAGCCCTGACTTCATGAGAAGGAAGGGTGAGCCATGAAAATATACTGTATGTAGCAAATAAATAGTCATTCATCTTTTTTCAAATATTAAAAATGTAACATATATAATATAATAAGTATTCTAAGGCATTTCATTTTTTTTTTACAGTGGGCACATAAATAACCTATATAAAATAATTTAGAAGCCTTTATTATTTCAGAATGTTTTGAAAAAAAATCTATTTTGTATGCCATAAATTGCTAATAGACCATATGTGGATACAACATATTTAATAAAACATATGCTTTTATATGTTCAAGGTAACAAAAATGATTACTTACGTAACTTTTTAGTACCTTGTAATCAACATAACAACTGTACTAAGTGAAAAGCAGAAAAACTGTTTTCTATTTTCTTATAAAACTGTGGTGGGTTATACTATGTTAATTTTAAAATTCTTAAATCTCACCTCCTTTATCTGTTGACAGATGGCAATATAAGGAATTATGCATTAATAAATGTGACTGCCATCTATTTCTTGAAAATGTAATATTAAAGCCAAACACTGGGTGGAATTATTCATCTCCAATGTGCCTTTGTTATTCCCCAAGTCTCCCTCTGGGATGCTCCCAGGACAAGTTGCAATCAGCACATAACTGGAGCAAGCTTTTGCACTCACCGGGTATATGAAACATGTATGCATCCCACCATTCTTCCAGCACAACATATGCTTCCTCACTTCACTGACTATTTCCATCTGGCTTAAATTTCAAATTCCAGTTTAGTGGCTTGGAAAAATACAATACTTACAAATGTTGCTGCATATGGAGAGCAATGGAAAGAGATCATTTGAAAAATTCTATTTTAACACAAATCTCAAAAGCTCTAACTTTATACACAGATGACCAGTCCATAAGGGACTGAACTACCTTTCACTGTACTTTTGAGTTCTGCTTTACTTAAGACTACTTGATAAAATTGTGACATCTGGAAAATACTAACATGTCCAAAACAGAATTGGTTTCTTCTGGTCTGATGTGAAAGCTAGCCTCAGGAGAATCTGCTTGCAGCATGGCATCACATTTGATCTACCCTATGAATATACAACAGCTAGAGGGAATGGACACATATTATTCAGTGTTTTTCTGGGATTATTAACAACAGCCACTACCTTGTTTGAAACAATTCATAAACAGTTTTTTTTTTATTTTTCATGTTCAGAGATGCTCAATGCTAGTATTTGATATTTTTATATTCTAATTATTGTTCTTTTTGTAATAGGCTCAAAGTAAGCATGTAGGAATTCAATGTAAACAATTAGTACAATTAAAAATATTATAAGGACATTACATTTTACCCTAATAAAATCCTCTTATGAAATCAAAACTCATTATATTTGAATGATAATAGAATACCTTGGCAAGAATTGTGTTCATGTCTTTATATTATCTCGCATACACATGAATCCACAAAATACATGAGCAACATAGTTGCTTTGCAGTTAGTGTTGCTGCTTCACAGGTCTACAGTAACTGGTAAACATCCTGTCACAGACACTGTCTGTGGGGTTTGCATGTTCTCTATATATTTTGACACGCATGTGCATCAGAGGGTTTCCTTAAGGGGCTCAACAGGGGTAAGCACTGCCACTCCAGGGCACAAAGAGATGCTGTTGCTGACAGTTTTGTCTCTTTTTCCATCCACAGCTCAAAGAAACTGCCCAATGAGGGCAGATGACTCTGCCCTTTCCTGTCCAGCAACTATAAAGTCGAGACACTCTGAGTTCAGTTAGAGCTGACTGCAGGATAGAGCTCCAATCTGACCCTGAGACTGCTCTACAAGACCCTTGAGCCATACCAGGCGATACAGCCTTCTTTTTGTTTTGTGTTGTTTGCGCCACCATGTGCCTGTTTATTTTGTTGGTTTTCTTAGTTATTAAAACAGGTGACACAGCTCACACCCCAACATTTCTTTGGTGTGTTTGTCTCTTCAGGTACTCTACTTTACTCGCACATCTCAAAATCGTGCAGTTTAATTTGTGAGTTAAAAAAACTGCCTCTGTGAGTTTAAGTGAATGTGATGTACAACAGTCTTGGACAGTTTTTTGAGACCTTGGTATTGGAATTGTTGTAACTGCACCTGGTTACCACAATAACCCATCCATCTATTTTCCAACCTGCTGAATCCGAACACAGGGTCACGGGGGTCTGCTGGAGCCAATCCCAGCCAACACAGGGCACAAGGCAGGAACCAATCCCAGGCAGGGTGTACCACAATAACAATTTTTTAAATTAGAACTTCAATTTGTTTCAAGATCTAAAAAATAACCAAAGTTGTTACCAGAAATCCAAAAAAGGAATCTTTTTAACAAAGCCAAGGACATGAAACAGAAATTATAAGCAGGAACAAAAAGGGGTCACAATCTTTTGACCTGGATGTGTATGTAACCGTACAATTTTTTGTAAATATGAAATATTTAAACTTTTTAAATTCCATATCAAAACACTGTTTTTACATTAAAAAATAATTAATTAAAAAGGCATTTGGTGTATACATGGTAAACTAAAAAGTACAGACCCACAAAAAAAAATCATCAGTAATCCCTTTTTAAAATTCCAAAATGTAATATTAGGAAGGTGAGGTTAAAGAAATATCCCTTTTAGTTGTAAGAGTTCAGTACTTAACAATGTAACACCAAAAAATGGTGGTATTCTAAAACATTTCAATTCCTGGAGGGGAACACCAAGAAAAAAGGCTAACAACTCCTCGTCTAGAGATATCGCATGACATTTAATCACATATGCATCAATAGTCTGCTAAACAAGGCCAGAATTAGAACGCAGAACTCTGGAGTTGTTGGGCAACATCACAAATTGCTTTGCCATGGTGCCTCCCTGAAACTCACACAAAGTACTAATTAGAATTGACTTGCTCCTGCCTATGTCAGCATAGGCACAGGCTGAAACTAGAATAGGATGAAAAATTACAATAATGAATCAAATTTTATTGGTTATGTGATCAACTAATACCTTAACCTTGAGAATAACACAGATCACATACAGCTTCACTTTGTTTCTACAATAGTCTTTAGTGTCATTAACTAAAAATTCAAAAAGAAATTCACTTATGGCTAAAAGTAAACCTTGAATGGAGAAAAAATAAGTAATGACATTACAAAATAGTATGAATGGCAACACTGACTACTAAAACATATTTCTCTATATGTGAGCCTTTCTAAATCTTTTTTTTTTTTCAGATTAACAAATGAAAATAGAAACAATCTTTTCTGTATTATTTAAAACATTGTGTAATTTGGTAGTGTTATGATTTGTTAAACTTTTTTTTTCTGAAGTCAGTAAATTTTTCTTAAGCTTCTGATAATTAATTATGGAGACCTTTAATATTGTTTTGTGTAAATGCTGCCATTTTGTAGCACACTGTAGCTATGATTTGATGATGAGTTGCTAGGGGGAGTGTCCTGGAAGTTGCATCACGTGATGTCATCAGCTCAACGATAAACAAGCCAGCATAACATGGTGTTCTTCGTCCAAGATTATGGAATATTCAAATAAACCTTTTTGTGTGATCTTGTGTTTAGTTATAGGCACTCAAACCTTTGGTCTGAACCCTTGAGTACGATTCTTGCTTAGTGTTTTGGTCTTAATGACTGGATTGATGGATCTCCTGTTTTTGACTCTGACTCATTCTTTCATTACTTTTTTTATCTCCTTGTCCCTTATTCACTACTCGCATGACCTGCCGTTTTACAGCTGTGGCAGTACAAATATTCAAAAAATAGAAGGAATTCAAAACCGGAAAGGCAAGGAACAAAGCAATAAATCAAAAATGAAAGGCAAAAATCATGTTCAAACATATTGAGCCAAAATTCTGGAACTAGGTAAAGAGCACAAAATAAAAAGAATACCAATTGATGTTTTATCTAAGTACCAGGATGAAGAGGAACCCATGCCACCATGTTTTATGATCATGGGACAATGACATCATGTTACACTTCCGGGAAACACCTCCTAGGAACCCATCATGGCATTATAGTAATAGGTGCAATGAAATGGTGGTGTCCACAAATAGCAAAATTTTGTTGCAGTAAAATTGAAAATAAGAAAAGTAATTATATACTTACACACTATAAAATAAATATATGGTATCATGATACTTCTCAGTAGTAGATGTACAGATTTTTTCTTTTTTGTGTGACACAAAACTATACAATAGATCTAGCTCCAAAAAAACACAAACACACTGGTAATTGCTTAATAGTGACATCTTACTGACTCATGGCCACTCCGCAACTTGTCTTGGTTGGCTACACCCGAGAATTGAGGCAATTTGCCATATTTTGCCCTTGAATATTTTCAGAAACTGGGGACGCTTCCCGGGTCCTCCCTGCTTGGAGTTTGCATGTTCTCCCCGTGTCTGCGTGGGTTTCCTCCGGGCGCTCCGGTTTCCTCCCACAGTCCAAAGACATGCAGGTTAGGTGGATTGGCGATTCTAAATTGGCCCTAGTGTGTGCTTGGTGTGTGGGTGTGTTTGTGTGTGTCCTGCGGTGGGTTGGCACCCTGCCCAGGATTGGTTCCTGCCTTGTGCCCTGTGTTGGCTGGGATTGGCTCCAGCAGACCCCCGTGACCCTGTGTTCGGATTCAGCGGGTTGGAAAATGGATGGATGGATGCACGCACCTCTTTATTTTTCTTCTGGTGTAATGGACATTACACATAATGGATCTCTGTAAGTAAGCCCCTGCCCCTATTAGCTAAACAAGCAAACTTGATAGACTGAAAGGTCTGGAAAATGTCTTATGCGTCTGATGTTTCTTGCCTTCAAAGCTTCCTTGCAAACTCCATTCCCACCTCAGAAAGCCTGTTTATGTTCTTTACTTTCTGCTGTTCTTAAATTGCCTCTGTTTAACTAATCAATATTCCCAGAATCAGTGTATCTCTGTTGTTTTGACAATATTATCAAAAAATGTTAGATATTCATAAAGGAACACTAATCATTAGTTTTGCACAACTTAAATATGTGTGTAGGTAGTGTAAGAATGACGCTATATAGCGCCTGACCCGACACAGATTGGACACGGGAGGCACGTGTAAATAAAAACTAATACTTGTTATTTTCTTCGTCTGTGGGCTACACCTTCCTTGTACCCACAGACACAACACAGTCCCAAGCATAAGCAACACACAAAAGGACTTCTCTCTCTTCCACCACCACTTCTCCACAAGCTTAGTCCTCCTCCTCCCGACTCTGGCTGTCGAGTGGTGGTCGCTGGCTCCCATTTATTGGGTACCCAGAAGTGGTCCAGGTCGTTGATTATCGACATCCAGCTGCACTTCCGGGTAAGGCGAAACCAGTGCCCAAAAGGGGCCAGCAGCTCCTGCTGCAGCACCCTCTGGCAGCGCCTGCGGAACCTAGCAGAGCTGCACAGAACTCCAACCCCCATTAAGCCCTGGGGGAGTCCGAGGCACCGCTGCAACCCAGGGAGGCTGCCATCTAGCGTCCAGGGGGAGATACTGGGCTTCCCACCCTTGTCCCCCTGGCAGATATGGTGAAGGGGCGTCCCGGCCAGGCATGGACCCTGGCCATCCGTCACAGTAGTTATTTTTTTAAACTGCACATAATGCTGTTGTTACCTTACCGTGGTGCAGGGAAACGGGAAATTTTCAATTGACGTTCAATGTACGAATAAACACATTACAAAATTCTTTTAATGATGAAATGTATTGTACAGGATATGCAATTAATTCATTAATCAATATTCATTTTATGTTTTGTACACATTCTGACAGTCCATCCATCCATCCATTTTCCAACCCGCTGAATCCAAACACAGGGTCGCGGGGGTCTGCTGGAGCCAATCCCAGCCAACACAGGGCACAAGGCAGGAACCAATCCTGGGCAGGGTGCCAACCCACCGCAGGACACACACAAACACACCCACACACCAAGCACACACTAGGGCCAATGTAGAATCGCCAATCCACCTAACCTGCATGTCTTTGGACTGTGGGAGGAAACCGGAGCACCCGGAGGAAACCCACGCAGACACGGGGAGAACATGCAAACTCCACGCAGGGAGGACCCGGGAAGCAAACCCAGGTCCCCAGATCTCCCAACTGCGAGGCAGCAGCGCTACCCACTGCGCCACCGTGCCGCCCTTCTGACGGTCTGTTGTGGAAATTCTGCATTGCTCAATGTAACATGTCAAGAGGAATGCCAGAGATTTCCTCTTCAATCCTCCTTTTTAGTTCAGCAATGATTGCAGGGTGTTTGTGGTACACTAGGCTTTTAAGATGTCCCCACAGAAAAAAATCACAAACAGTGAAATTAGGGGATCTCGGAGGCCATGGAATGTCACAGTTGTGTGAAACCTTCCAAAGAACTGTTGAATAGCTGCCAACGATTGTCGGGCAGTATGTGAAGTGGCTCCACCTGAGGACATCATTTTTAAGGCTGAACCTGTTTCTTCGAAATTATGCATCCTTGTTGTAATCGCATGAGCAGATGGGACGCAATCATGACGTTCTTACTGGTAATGTTGCCGAAATTCCCTTTGTGCAGCAGTCACACTATCACCATCCTTAAAAAAGGCTGTCATAGTGAACACTTGTTGTGCACCACTCCAGTGCACCATTATAACTAATGTCAAGGGGTTCTAAATGAGGTCGCATTGGTCCCAAACAACTGCCAACGCCCCACAAACGCTAACACCTAGTTCCAAAATTTTCCATTTACCTGTGCCACCCTGTACTTCTTAACCTAACCCTCCTATTAATATCAGATCAGCTGTTGGCAGAAATGCATAATTCAGTATTTCCTTAACCAACATTTTTCTATTATCACTGATAGCTGTTCTCTAACTTTTCTTTTTTTCTAGTTGTTTTAATGCCCAGTGGGATGGTGCATCAAGTTGACAGCAATATGGATCTTGACTGATATTATAAATTGCTGGGGTGTGTGGGAAGAAGCTATGCTGGGTTGTCATTTCTTGTAATTAGCAAAAATATGATCACCAAATGAAGCAACACACAATTTGCTTCAAAGTCATCACCTCTCCCAGCTATTAAATTACATAAGGTACAGTACCAATAGCTTTTATGCTTCCCTACTCATCTTGTAAGAGAAAAAAAAACTTGAACATTTAAATTATCTGTCTGGTTCCTGAAAGTCAGAAATAACTAATTGGATGATGCAAAAAATTATTTACTTTAAATTTAAATACAGTAGGTAGTGAATTTACAAGCAGTTAATAGAAAAAAAAATCAAAATTGAATTTAAAGTTACTTTGACCTATGACATCCAAACATTGTCTTTTACTATGTAAAGTGTGGCATATTGTCCAGCGTGCTTACCTTAGGCACACAGTGTATAGCAGCAGTAACTGTACCTTGTAAGCCAGTCTTACCTGTATAAATCTAAAATCTTTAAGAGCTTTTAATAAGCCACAAACATCAAGGCTTCTTCTGCCAAATTTTAGTGGTAGTCATACTTAAATGGGCAATAAAAACATGGAAACATCTAGTGCCTCTTTTAGGAATATATATTTGGAGGACATCATTTTAACCCTGAATTTCTTCTTTGTCCTTTTGTATTTTCATTAATAAATCCAGGCCTAATTCTCTACATAGAATTTAAACTTTGTAATGACAGGGTGTTAAGAAACTGCTGTCCAAATAAAGTTATGGACTTTGAAATTTGGCATTGATGTTGAATACATTATGGCATTACAGTATTCCATTTCTTTCTTAAGCTTTACTGTATGCTATGCCATGTGTGTTATGAAAATGTTGAAGAAACTTGATTAGCAAAGGAAACTGCTATTACTCCCCCATCAGATAATTTTCACTTCTGGCTGTGCTGTATAGATCACACATCCCTAAGTGTTGCATGTTGGCTACTAAGAAATGTTGTGAAGAGAACAGAAACTCACTACAACTTTTAAGTTTGCTGCCAGCAAGGGCAAAGATCACCTGGCACATGAAACTTCCAGATGTCACTGAGCAGGAGACCTTGCAGGCCCTGTAGATAATGAAATTCTGCATGTTCGTATACAGGGCATTATACTGCATACTGCCTACTGAGGAGATGAGAATAGTAATGCCATTAATCTTCAGGTAAACAGTGCAATGTTACCAAGATATAATGCAATGCTTACATACATCTGAAATATAAACTGCAAATAAAGTCTTACTACAGAAAGTGATAATGTGAGCATATCATGAAACAATTCTATGCAAAAAACTTCCAACACTAATATAAATTAAATAAATGATTTGCAGAGACCACTGCATTTGCTCTGTTTAACAATTTGTTTGTTTTTTTAACATGCTGAATACATTTTTGCTCGTATTTTTTGTATTCATTTTGATACTGAACCTTAGTTTAATTCTTAGCAATATTGCGTTAAGCTGTTCCTCCAAAGCTGCAAACAGTAAAAATATAAATTTCACAAAAATAGTTAGTGTCTAAAACTTTTTAATATCCAAGAATTTTGTGTGTTTTCTTCGACTTCAAATTTTGGTTTTACAAATTGAGTTTGGGGCAAATATTGCCTGTATTTCCTTGTTTTTCCCATGATTTTGACATAGTGTTTTTCCTTTTCTGGTCCTGTTGACTTGTGCCTTGTGACCTGACAGTTTATCTATCATGGGAAAACACTTTAAATTAAATCTGTAGTACTCTGTTCAACACTGTATGCTCTGGTACTTGTATCTGCAAACAAATATACATATTTATTAATATTAGTATTATATATGAGATGAGTTCTTCCCCTGTATCTGTTCACTTTAAGAACTGAAAAATAACAAAGCTTTGCATGTATTTTCCAAAACACAACAATGAAGGTATGATTATAAGAAGAGTACCTAACAAAAATGTAAAAAAGCAAAAAAAACCAAAACACAATTATCTGTCCTTCCATTCTCTTTGAGATGTGGTGGATTTCCTCTCTTATTCTCTGTTCTAGCCCCCTCTCATTCCTTGGTCTGTTTTCCTCAGCAATTACATTTTTCTAAACTCTCTCTTATCATCTTAAAGCTAAGATATCCACAGAATGGAGGGGGTTTTGACATCCATCATGGGTTTACCACTGAAAAACCCTATAATCACTTCCATGGTTAGGGGTTGACTTCAAAAGCTGTACGTTGATCAGAAGTGTCTCAAACTCTTCTTAATGCAATATGAACTTATAGAACTCTTAAGTGAGAAAAGTGAGTGAATAATCATGTTTAGATTTCATGTGTGACCTGTAGGGGGGTGTCACTGAGCCCCAACTCCTAGGCACAAATGCAGAACAGTCATGGGTTCAATTACCTAATTATTTATTCAACAAAGTACAGTGGAACCTCGGGTAACGACCGAAATTCGTTCCAAAACTCTGGTCGCAACCTGATTTGGTCGTGACTCGAAGTAATTTCCCCCATAGGATTGTATGTAAATACAATGAATCTGTTCCAGACAGTACGAACTGTATGTAAATATATTTTTTAAAGATTTTTAAGCGCAAAAATAGTTAATTATACCATAGCATGCACAATGTAATAGAAAACTAAATGTAAAAACATTGAATAACACTGAGAAAACCTTGAACAGAGAAAACTAACATTGCAAGAGTTCATGCTACAGGCTTACGAACTGCTCGCTGTAAACATTTTTTTTTTTAATGAGTTTTAAGCACAGGGAAAAAAAATGAACATTTGAAAAATCCGTAATTTATACAAAAACTAACCATAAACAACCAAGAAAACTAACATTGCAAGAGTCGAGTTCTGGCATGAAGGAAGTGAGAAGGAACTGGGTGGAGAGGAGATTACAGTTTTGAGGTAAAGTCTGTGACGATGCGGGTTCGCTGCATGCTCCCATCTCGCTTCCGGGAGCCCTTAAACCCGTCACTGTCGGTAATGTTACCGATGAGCACAACAGTGAGGCACTACAATGGAACAAGAGGATGGAGCAAAAAATGCCAAATGCTTTTATTAAAATCAACAAAACAACAATCAAAAACAAAGTCCAAATTAAGTAAAGTGCAGTGCTTTCAGAATCCTTCAATAAATAAATAATCCCATAAAAAAAGAAGTGAAGTGGAGGTTAAAATCCAATAGAAAAAAGTCTTCATTAAATACAACGAGGTTAAAACAATGCTGGAAGCAGTCTCTTTAAAAACAAGCCCGGTGCATTCTTTAACTGGTGACCCCCCTGCTTCTCCCTATCCAGGCTTCGCAACATGGGAGCCACTCTACCTGCAGCTGTCCTTCCTTCTGGTCTGGAGGCCTCCCGGTCGCACACTCTCCAGACCAAGACTTGGCTTCTCTGGTGACCAGGACACCCATGTCAAGGAATTCACCGCCCAAGCCTCACGACTTCCGCTGCCTTCTCAGCCTTACGCGGCCAGCCGTCCTTGTTCTGGTCACTCCAGCTCCTTGATCGCTCAGCTGGAGTGACCACTTCCTTCTGCCCCACCAAGTATCGGCCAAACACCCCTGCTTGGGCTCACTGTCCAGCTGCCTGCCTGCAAGCACGCGCGCGCTCACTCGCTCGCTCACACCGGTTCTTTCCACACTGCTTCCTGCTTACTTCCTCACTCCGCAAGCTCCATCTGTCTTTTCTTTTTCCTCCCTTTAGCCGCCTCGTGCTTCTATTTATCTATTTAAGAGGATGTGGCAGCTGTAGACTTCTCCCAGATGAGCTCTGTCCTTCCTCCACATCCAACACCAACTCCCTGATGGAGGTGAGGTGGCTCCTTTTATGCTGGACCTGAGAGTACTTCCAGAACCACAGTATTACATGGTGGAAACACTTCTGGTTCTAGTGTAAAAGGGGTCACCTCACCTCAATCAGGAAATTGGAGTTGGGTATGGAGGAAGGCCAAACCAGCATCCAAAAAGAGAATCTTTGAAATGTGAGAGTCTTCCAGGCTCTTTATTATGTCCTGACAATTGTGTCATTTGAAAGACTAAACATGAAACAAATGTTTTTATTTTGATAAATGAGCCATTGGACACACTCTCTTATATATCTGTATGAAGAAAATGAAAAATATACTATTATACTTTAGGATTCATTTGCTTGCCATATATTTGAAGTACAAGGTTACAAACATACAGTTCATGATGTGGTATACTGTCAATATTAAACTCCTCTTTTAAAATTTCATTTCATTCAGCAGCCTAGTAAATGTTCAGAATAAAAATAAATTTTAGACATTCACAGATCATCACTGGGATTTAACAAGGACATCTGGAAAATTTCTATTGTGGATTTGAGAAGGGGAAAAAATATCAGGTGATATTACGGTTAATTGGGCTCATGGGAAACAAGTTAGGATTTAGAGCATATTGCATATGTATAGGCTTATATAGTATTGCACTCAAATGTATTTTGTTTACTGTTTGTTATCTTAATGAAAATATACAATTTACTAGAATATTTACTTAGATTTAGAGTTTTACTATTTATGACTTAATGATTTAACAGACTGCTCTGGTGTAATCTTCTATGCAGTTCTTATTAACAATAAAATTTCAAGAACAACTATCAGCAAGGTGATTTGGTTATATTGTTTCATTCTTCAGAAAAGAAGTAATATATTTCTAAATCAGTATTCCATGTATGGATTTGACTTTTGCTTTGGGAAAAAAAACTATAGTTGTTATAGTAAAGTACAGACATTAACTAGATGCACTTTAAAAACAACAAGATTGACTGGAATACATCAAAAACCAAATTGCTTCTTTTAGTTCTTTTTTCTTGTTATTGTTACCAAACAAATATCTGGTTAGCCAGTTTCTTAGATTGTTGTGTTTTTTAATATACTTAATCCATTTTTACATGTCTCCAGTTTATACTAATTAAATAACAATTAACATTTAAACATTACTTCCAACTGTTTCAGAGGCTCAGTTTTACCATACATCGCACATGTGGTAGGTCTTTGGTATTATGTCTCAATATAAAGACTTTTCATGTGGTGGATCAGTTACAGTGTGCATTCAGCACTGGCACATCCCAAGATGATCTTGTCTTAGTACATATTCATGGTACTAAGATTCTCTGTTGGCTTTAGCAGTGGTTTAAGACTTGCTGTGCATCAAGACAAACTGCCATTACAGTGTGCATCTTGGATCCAGTGAAGGGATGAATTCAAGAAGGGATGTTAGGGTCCAGCTTTTGTAATAAATGTATTCCTTAACAGTGTATAAAAGGTTAACAGCCCCATGCCAATTACAGAATAGTTGTAACAAGTGAGATGCTATAACAAAGCCTTTGGTGTTGGGAGGAAAAGAGAAAGTAATTATCAACTCATCTTCTGAGCCAAAAAAACATCCAAGAAAGCAAGAATTCAGACTCCTAAAAATTTAAAGTCAAAATTCAAAAAGAAAACAAAATAGGAAATGTATCAAATAAAAGTTTAAGTCCTCGTCTAAAAAAAAAATACAATCCAAGCCAAGTTAAAAAAAATCAAAAATTAATGGTGAAAAAAATCAAAAATTAAATGGTGAAAGAACCAAGAAATATATCAAAAATGAGAGTAACAAGTGCTAATGAACCCTGTTATGAAGCTAATGGAAGGCCTAAGCAAGTCTAAAAGCCCTAAACAATCCTTTTTAATGATGTGATGTCCCAGACATAGAAAATGGGTGTGAAGCTTCAAAAAGGACCCAAATAACCTTCCTAGCTTACTTAGACTAGACCTCACCCTAGGCAGCTTAACCCTAAATTCCAGGGATATGCTTTAGCCTACAAAGAACTAAAAGGGGTTTTGGCTTCAAAATACTTTAAAAAAGAAAAATGAAATGAAAGCAAAACAGTAAAAAAACCCAAATGTAAAAAAACAAAAAGAGGAACAAAAACAGAACCAGAAAATCTAATACTCACAATTAAATGCACTCTGTGAACTTATACAATGGGCCGCTGAAGGATCTGTACTCAGCTTATAAAGGCTAGTGGCAGTCATTCAGAAGTGACATCAGGGTGGCCCCACCTCTTTGGGTTTCATTCACAAAATACAAGATACAGAAGAGAACAACACATAACTCATTGATAGTACATAATGAACAAAAAAGAAAATATTAACAAAAAAAAGTATGAAAAATCATTCTTTAAATAAACGAAGGAGACAAACGAAAAGAATAAATAGAAGCTGGGACACACACTCTAATTGAAATATGACATCCAAGGGACAGGAGTATCGGCAAAATTGCAAATAATGCAAAAAAATGTACACAAAGAAAGAATAAGGGACTGGAGGTAAAATATGAGAATACAAAACACTAAATGACAACACATTTTCGAGAATTGGGCTAGCATGCTACTTGGTGACAGATGCAAAATATGTAAGTTACTGTGAAATGCAGTTAAAAGCTGACATTGAACATACTGGATGAAAAATTTAGATATCATTTTACAAGAGAACATTATGGGATTTTACAAGATAACATTTCAAAGTAAATATTGCAATTCTTAAAAAGAGTGACTTCAGCATCAGTCATGAATTTAGAATTTATGTATTTAGAAAGATGGAGTGTTCAGCAAAGATGTAAAATAAAATGTAATGCTTAAAACAGAGTTAATTAGATACACATGCATTATGTTATATCAAAATACATGAAGAACCAGTATTTTAATATTTTTTGGCATAAACCTGATAAACAGTCATCATTTTCTTGCACTGCAAAAAGCACCACCATGGCTCCGGCATGTACTGCAGTATGCTCCTATTCCTGCACTTTAAGCCATGCTGAAGTGCATACTTATTTGCAGCCCCTCAAACATAAGCAAGAAGTTAAGCAACTATTTACACATTTTTTGGCACCAGCAGAAGTTTGTAATTAACAGTCTTGTTTCAGCAGTGTATGCACATAGAGTGTGATTGGCAGTTACACAAGTGTAATAACCCAGCTGGATGCTGAAAAGCAGTTTCCATGTTTTTCTTTAAAATTCAACCTGCTTGTTTTCCATAAATACAAATAAATGGGTAATTTGCCAGTTAATAAAAATAAGTCATGGACTTCTTAATGATAACTTCACAAACTCCACTTTCCTTACATGCATGGCTTGATTTTTAAAGTGTCACTGTAAACATGTTTTCTTTTTTTTTATTTACAACTTAGTTAGATTTTAGATGATATACAGTGTAGAATGAATCACATTTTACTGACATTAATCAAAAAGAAGGCTGCAACAATGCTTCCCTGAGCAATTATTTACTACTGTATCAAAGTATCATGCAATTACCATGCATATACATTTAAACAACTAAACAATTCAACAGTCGGTCAGTTTTACATCACACAATAAGTAGCACGTGCCATCACATGAAGCTCTACAGGGCAAATGAGATTACAATACGGTATAATAGTTGCATTTCCAGCAACTGAATGCAAATACATTTTAGCAGCATCTCCATAAAATGTAAACACAAGCACTTATTTTGGCACACTGCACTGCACTAACTTGCTTTTGGAATAAATATTAGTGGCTTGGTTCCCAAAGGAAACTGTTCTTTTAGTTTTAAAATTCTCATGTAAAATTGTAGCCTTTCAGCCCCAGGCCTAGCTTCTTGTTTTAAAAGGAATGCATCTGTTCAGAGTCTTACAATGAAAGCTTTAGAGAAAAATTAGGTAATCCAGGTGGAACTTTATAGCTGTCCAACTTCCATAACTACTTGAATAAGGCATCTGCTATCAAACTTATACATGAGAAAAATCCACAGTGTTACATGTGTGAAAAAATAATGCCATTCAGAAAATGATTAATGGATTTGGAATCAGCAGGTTCCAACAGATAAATATTTTTTTCTTCACGAAGAAAATAGTAAAACATAGCAGTTGGTCTTGGGGGCATTTTCTTTAAAAATATTCATTTGCCAACAAAACTCGGTTAGAATAAACACAACTTGGAAATAATTGGACACATGTGAGAAACAGCATTTGCTTAAGAGCTAGTACCCAGCAGTGTTGTGGTTTTCAAATAATCCATTTTTAAGCACTTTTTCTGGAACTGCCTTTTATAGCACAGCAGGTGGGGACGCCAACTGCATATGAAAGACAGCAATGGTCCAAGGTAATCTGGGAAAGCAGAAAAGACTTGGAACTGAACCAGGTAAATTTCAGGACTCTCCATTTATGTTCTAACACTGAATATTGCCTTTCTTGCTGGCATGAGACATGAGGTTGAACTCCAAGAATATTATTACTCAAATAATCTCTCAAACAAATGAGCATGTGGTATTGTGAGATGACTAAATGCCAGTATCTCTCGATTAATAAATAACATGTACAGTAGTATTGCTCTTTTTAATGTTTCTTTGACTGTGGGAATAACATTTTAAGTACCTTCTATTGAAAGTGATATAGTCTCAGACAATCAATTAAAACATTCAATATCATTAAAACAAATACTTTTTCCTTAGAACTTTTTTTCCTGCAACTTGGCGTCATACACTCATGCAATTACTTGAGATGATGAAAGATTCTTCACGTACTAAATTCATACTTTAAAATATCAATGTGACAAACTTTTAACTGATTATGTTTATTTTATATGTAAACTATAAAATCTATTCATGTTCACTGTAACTAATATCCAAGTTAATTTCTTTTAAATTTAATTTCTGAGCAGTTTAAGTGACACTCATTAGGCATTGTTGAAATTATCCAGTCCATCTTCCCTCAAAGTTTTTTTTGTTAAGCACTGATGAGGTTTCTTATCGGTCTGCTTCACTAAGATTTAGTACTGTTTTATGCCTGCAATGGTTTGTTTTCACCACTGTGTACAACAGAAGCCCATGGCAGCTATAGTTTTCAGCACACCTACAGCTAGTTACAGTAAATCTTTCTCACGGATTGGAGGTGATTTATTTGGAACTTACAACAGTGTAAGGGGACAATCACACACCAACTGCAATCTTTAATTGCACTGTTTCACCTTTTCAGTACTTGTTACTGTTTACAATATATTTACAAACCTAATATATGACATGCTGACTGAGCAGTATGCACTGGCACAGATTAAAATTACAGCTTCCCTGACTTTCCTGTCACTAACTGCAGCGCCATTCTTGAGTATACCACATTTTCAACAATTGACTTTTAACACTTGTTGGCAATCACAAAACTACACAAATGTTAGCATTGTACATCAGTGCAATACATTTGGTCTTGTTAGAAGCTACTGATTATAAGCTGTAAGGCTTATTATTATAAAAGATATTAATGGTTCATCCAGTTCCAATTAATTTTATTCAATATGAAACTGAAAATGATATTTGGTACAAGCGTTTGTCCTGGAAAAAGTGAAACATTAGGTTACCCAGGTCCCCACTTCACCGGTTTTTCACAAGAAAAAAGTTTTAAACATGAGGAGTGGATATTTTGTTCAGTTTTATTGTTCACTTACATTAAATGCACATATTTTGCACAACAATGAATTTCTATTTGTAAATTGTAGTAATTGTTCTTTCATTTTTAACCATTGTGGCAAGCGGCTGGGGGGTGGCACCCAGCCAGGATGCCCGGAGGAGGGATTACGCCTCCTCCAGACTACGAGGGGGCGAACGCCCTGGTGGCTTTGGGGACCACGGGAACTGAGCTTGGAAGATCAACCCTATAGGGGCCCGTGGTCACCGCCAGGTGGCACCCCGATGCCTGGAGAGCCCTGGTCCTCAGCACTGGGGGGAAGATGACCAGGGACACCCGGAGTGCTTCCGGGTACGCAGCCAGTACTTCCGCCACACTGGGGAGTGCCGGCTGAAGATTATCGGGAGACACCTGGAGCACATCCAGGTGATTATAAAAGGGGCTGCCTCCCTCCGTTCTGTGGCTGGAGTCAGGAGAGGAGACGTACAGAGCTTGGTGGAGAGGAGTGGAGGCGGTGAAGAAGGCATTTGGAAAGGCCTTGACTTTGGTGGAGTTTTGGGGTTGTGTGCACTTGTGTAAATATTAGTAATGTATAATAAACGTGTGGTGGGCGATTATGTGATTATACGATGTCTGCCTGTCTGTGTCCTGGCCGTGTTCCACACCATATACTATCTTTTTACAACAGCTTGATAATAGCTTATGACGGAAAAAATATTCCCTTGCTTACATATGTTAATGTGAACTAAGAGGTAATGTACATTAATACATGACTGATTTTTAGGATGGAAGCAATAATCAAAATGATGTTATTCTATACAAAATTAATCACTCTAGAAATAAACCTGCTAATAGACACAGTGCTCTGTTATATTTAATTGTTAAATACAGAAAATGCTAATCATGTATGAGGAAAAAAAATTAAAAAATGACATTCAGATAACAAAATTCACATATACAATATTTACTGAGGTTATACTGTATTAATACCAGAAGATGAAGATTAATATTTTGTTTTGTTTTTCTGCTTTTGATCCATATGATGGCCTCTGCAATGGCACCTTTGCACAGATTCAGACTCTGGGTATCTGGAGTTGTAACTGTGTGACCAGTTGGTAAAAAACTCAGACAATATTGTTCAAAAACAGAGATTCAATTTTTATTCCGGATGTGTTTATTATATTTACAAATACAATGCCTTACAATTATATGCAAAGTTCATTGTAAGAATAGTAGCAAAAATAAGTGCAGGTGCTATTTACAATAGTTACAGTGAATCCAAATCAAAACTAATGAAAAAAGAAACATGAATAATTTTTTTCTTCCTCTTTCCACCAACACAGTTCATGAAGAACAGACAGAAAAACAATCAAAAAATCGAAAACCAGAGATTATCTCCAACTCAAAAATATTTACAATCAGAACTAAATCTGTATATAACAGTATGTACAAAGTTAAGCACTGATTCTTAACTGGTAGGAATGCTTAGCGGAGCCCAGAACACCAATTAGCCTGAAGACCGGTCAATGGACAACCCCTAGTGACTTACACCACAGTTTTATATAGTCGGTCATTTCCTCCTGGCCAATCCTTATGCATGTCTTCTTGGGACTACCAATCATGGAAAATAGAGACGTGCACCATGTCTTATCAGGTGCAAATTCTCTATATCTTCCCTCACTTCTTTGTGTGCATGAATGCATTCTACGCTTCTAGATGTTACTTTTACTCTTTTGCCAAGTTATTATGTGAACTTTAGTCACTCAACTATGAATTTAAACTATTTGTGTATATGCCAGAAACTCAACAAAACTCTCTGCATCTTTTTATCTTTGTAGTGACCAATGAGCCCTCAGCATCAAACCCTGGGGAATCAACTCTGACTTGTAGGCTTCCAGAACAGAGTTTGACTGGTGAGTGGGAAATCAAACATCAGTGAGACTTCGCACTGCTACGACGTTGTCCCTCCTTGAAGCTCTAAACAGCTGGTGACTATGTTTTCATACATAACTAATGCTATTTTTATTAGGTCATTATAAATAGCTATTAAAATCAGTTTACAGAAATTAAATCAATGTCTTGACATGTCAGAATGCATAATATGTGAGTTGTATTTTAATTATTGTTCTGGTCATCAGGTCTTATTCTGTAAAGATTGTAAGTGTGAACTTTTTTTTTTATTTGGAGGGATAGCAAGAGAGATTTTCACTTCCAGAACTGAAGAAAAGTTTCACTCATTTGATATATTTAAGCACAGATCAACCAAATTAATGATGCAAAACCTTAGAAACACCTAAATTATGCAAAACAACAAAATAAGTAGGTGAAACTGCTTCTTTTGCTCTCCTTATTTATCTGTGTCTGAGTTCTGGAGATTTAAAATATTTTACACTTATTTTATACTTATCTAAGGCGTGGTGAGGTGGCCTTCTACTGTTATGCACCTAAAATCTGGAATAGTTTGCCACAAGGAATTCGCCAGGCTAATACAGTGGAGCACTTTAAAACACTGCTGAAAACATATTACTTTAACATGGCTTTCTCATAACTTCATCTTAGTTTAATCCTGATGCTCTGTATATTCAATTAATTATCATTACTATTCATGGTGGCTCCAAAATCTGTACTAACTCCTACTTTTTCTTCTGTTCTTTTTCCGGTTTTCTGTGGTGGTGATCTGCGCCACCATCGCCTAATCAAAGCACCGTGATGTCCCTACATTAAAGGCCAGAAGTCCACAAGACCGTCATCATCAAATTCTTCCATGAGAACCCTGAATACAATGAGGACTGAGTGAGGTCATTTATGTTAGGTAGAATGCCTAGAGGGGGCTGGCTGGTCTCGTGGCCTGGAACCCCTGCAGATTTTATTTTTTTCTCCAGCTGTCTGGATTTTTTTTGTTGTTTCTGTCCTCCATGGCCATCGGACCTTACTTTTATGCTATGTTAATTAGTGTTCCCGAATTTTAATTCTTATTTAGTCTTTTTTCTCTTTCTTCATCATGTAAAGCACTTCGAGCAACATTGTTTGTATGAAAATGTTCTATATAAATAAATGGAGCTGGATCTCGATTCTACTTCCTGAGGTATACCGTCAATGCTGCCTTTCTTGGTTTTCATCCCGGAGGTTTTCATAGTACAATAGGTGATTTTCACATACAGAAGGGGATCCTTGATAATTACTTACGTATTATTCTAAGCCATCTGAGAGTCTCAAAACACACTGTTGCAAGTAGTACCTAGGCTACTTTTAGTATTACAGATAATCTAGAAGTTTAAATAATATTAACATACTCCAGCAAAATGATATATAGTATTGTTTTAGGGAAAGTAGGCCTGTCCACCTCCTACATCATTTTCCCTGTGAGCTTGCCAAAAATCAAGTTATACATACATGTCTTTATCACATAAACGCTTACAAGCTCCTTTTCTAACTAGCAGTGCTGACTGATGATGCAGTCAGATGCTAAGCTCAGTGCAAGAACACTTCTACATCTGTTTTAGTGATGAAGAGCCCTTTTACTTTCTAAATGTCCAGTTCTTTTGCTACTCCTGTATTTCTTACATCCCATTCTGGCAGCAATGATTTCACACACAACTAAAATAAACATGACTAGTAAGTGAATAAGATATGCTGTGATTTTTAAGATCACTCTCAAGTTATCTCCCAAACTGAAAAAAGATTCAAGTCCAAAATATAACAATGCAAGGGGGGTTATTATAAAGGAAGTTTAACCAAACACAAAGAATACACATGTATGAAAAAAAGAAGATCATAAAAAACTTTATGCCCCACAGACCTTTTGCAAATAATCTATGTAGCACTCCACTGCTACCCTTACTTAAACACAAAAACAAACACCTTCTACACACCCATGTCTGCTTTCCTTCTATCACATGAGCCCTTGCCAAAAGTTCCATTCCAAAATTCAAGCTCAGTTTTGATGGAGAGGACTCTTAAATCTTGGCTTCTTAATGCTTTTAGATATTTCTTAGTAACTACTGTATGGGGCCTGGATAACACAAAGTCCTGTTGCTGTATGAGTAATGCTCAATCTGGCAGCTCCAGGTGTTATACTGTGTGATCCAGACGTACTTCACCTACTGGGCTATACAGTACCTTTTAGGAGGTACGACATGAAATGCTACAGCTATATATTGCCTTCTAACAGATTGGAAAGCTTGAGATAAAGTAACAGAAGTTCCCATGCTTAACCTGGTATCCTGAATTCACCACTTACATATTGGCAGCACCTCCTGTTGGTCACACAAGGTGTTCCTGCTTGTGTTTCTTTTTCAATGCATTTGTACGCACACGTAATCTTTTTTTTTCCTCTTGTAGACATTGCCACTCACAAGGAGATGATCTTTGTGAAAATTCAATGCAGGATCGAGCAAAGTTGCTGCAGGAACTGGTGGCCGAATGGGGTAAGTGATTTCAATTTAAGTTTCTTATTTCACCACTTTCTCTTTGATTATATCACTTTGTGAAATTCAGTATAAATCAAACTTCAAGCAGTCTTATCAGCTGAAATTGGAAATTGTACACTTGATAGAACAATGCTTTCAAATTGCATGTTTTATATGAATGCCTTCTTTGCTGCAACACTATGTAAATCAAAATGAACTCTAATGCTTAACTAAAAAGTGAAGTGAAGTGAGGATTTGCTAACGTTTACTGTACATGTTGGAATCTAGAAGAAGGTATTGTTTTATTTAATTACCAATAAAATGAATTTGCTTCAGAATATCCATAGACGGCAGGCTTAAAATATACACATTGCTGCATTGAATGCTATTCATCTACGGGGAGCAAACAAAGTATTGGTGACATGATGGCAAAAACATATCAATATGCTATCAATATGCTACTTTATTGATCCCTCCCAACACACACACACACACACACCAATACACATCCACACACACCTCTGGTTGTAAGATGTATTGTGGGCTTTTTTTTTTTTTTACAGTTTCGTATTAGGTACAATATGATGTTGAATCAGCAGCAGAATTTAGTTATTCTGTGGTTTACAATTCAGAATTTATATCTATAATAATAAAAGGCAAAGCCCTCACTGACTGACTCACTCACTGACTGACTCACTCATCACTAATTCTCCAACTTCCCGTGTAGGTGGAAGGCTGAAATTTGGTAGGCTCATTCCTTACAGCTTACTTACAAAAGTTAGGCAGGTTTCATTTCGAAATTCAAAGCGTAATGGTCATAACTGGAACATATTTTTTGTCCATACACTGTAATGGAGGAGGCGGAGTCACGTATCGCGTCATCATGCCTCCTACGTAATCACGTGAACTAAAAACAAGGAAGACATTTACAGCACGAGTCGCACGCGGGAACGAAGGTAAATGACGTTAATTTTTGACTGTCTTTTAATACTGTGTAAGCATACATATTAACACGTGCAATTAAACGTGTGCATTTACGGGGTGATTTCTCAGGCTTAAAAGCTGACCTTTTATCAAACGTGGGAACAAAGGTAACTGACGTTTTTCACTGTCTTTTAATACTGTGTAACCATACATATTAACACATGTCCAATTAAACGTGTGCATTTACGGGGTGATTTCTCAGGCTTAAAAGCTCGCCTTTTACTAAAAAGGTAAATGCAAAACTATTTTCAATCAGTTTATTGAAACGCTCCCGTTAAGGATTGCAATAACATATTCGCGAGATAAAAGAACGAAGTAGGGGGAAATGGAGGAACAGCCGCAAACAGCGAAGAGCAAAAAATTAATTAAACAATTGAGAACGGAGCGAGTTAAGCATACAAGCATGTTCATAAGGGAAACAAAGCACGGTGTAAAACGTAAGTTTAAATAAAGTTTATAGAAACGCTCCCGCTGCGGATTGCAATAACATATTCGCGAGATAAAAGTTTAATGAGAAGACACGAGGTATAAACGAACCACACGCCGTGGCGCAACGTTAGGGGCAACAGTTTCAAGCATTCTATGATCTGCTTCTCGCAACTGAAAGACGGCACATGGCGGATGTTAGCCGACTTGCTGACCGCAACGTTAGGGGCTTCAAGTATGGCGCTGACGCCACATCTCAGTGCCAACACTTTGCAGACTGTACTTAAAAGACACGCCCTCCTCACTGGACAGTTAAAAACACCAATCAAACTAACGATGACATCAAGTATTACCCAATCAAAAGTAGGAAAGGAGGCATCTTCATAAAATGCGTGTGGGATGATTTGCATGAGACGCTGCTTTAAAAAAAAAATGATTACAAAAATACGGGATAAATCCCGTCCACTATTGATTCAAAACGGGACGCGCAATTTCATTGTCAAACGCGGCACGATTCCGTATTTTAAAGGACGGGTGGCAACCCTACAGTGCCAGGTAACCACCCATACAATCAGATTGTGATTCACACTAGGAATGCAATGAATGTAATTACCCCGATCTACATACAAGGCGAAAGTCTTGCAACATTCAAAGATGATGGATTGGGATAATTAGTACTTATTAAGTACACCATGGAACATAAAAGAGCTTATGAAGCCTTGAACCGAAAAAAGCAACATCTCAGAGATCGTACAAAAAAAAAAGGAGGTAATGTCGTTTTACTCGCTGTAGATTTTAGTGAAACATTACCAGTTATTCCACGAGGGAGACCAGCAGATGAACTCAACGCTTCTTTAAAATCCATGCTTCTCCCACGGTCGGTTATATGTCGCGTGTTCTCGGGTAGGTACACCAAAAAATGTATACATTTAAGCATATAATGGGCAAAGAAAAAATGAGGTATACCCGAAGGCACTGCAGTAGTACTCAATGTAACTTTACTTCTTAAATGTTAATGTTTTACTGTTTAATAATTTATACGCTTCTTATATATTGTTCAAATTCTTTTATCAAAATACCAGTGACAGCGCAATGCACGATAACATGGAGTGAATACACCATACGCATCCGCCCACGGCCGCCCTGGTGTGCGCAGATAGGAGTTGATTCTAAAATAAAATAAACATAAAAAGAGTAATACAATCATCACCCATAAAGCGGATAGCAGACGTGACGTATTATATGTGTACCACATTTTGCAAGCTACAGGTGATTTAAATATCCTGGACAGACCAACGAAAAGCCACGGTAGCAAATTATACAAGAACATTTTACTGTTTAATTATTTATATTTATATGAAATGTGCTTCTTATATATTACTTCATATTCTCATATGATAATGATGTTAATGTTGTTTATATTGATTTCTATGTTATTGTGAGTGCATCTATGTGTGCATATGTATGTATGTATGTATGTATGTGTATATATATATATATATATATATATATATATATATATAAAAAATATATATGTATATGTATATATAATATATCTGTATATGTGTGTATATGTGTGTGTATATGTGTATATGTATATATATATGACAGCAACACTCATAACAATGACAACACAATTACATTGACAATCATGTTACGTTATTTTTAAAATGTTTCCTTTACTTTTTCATAACCTCTTTAACACACTACTTCTCCGCTGCGAAGCGCGGGTATTTTGCTAGTCTAATAATAATTGAAACAAATTAATAAAATGGGGATTTTCTTAGCATCAAAATTTTCACAAGTGTTAAGTGAGAATATTGATTCCAAGTGTTTAAACTATCACATTGTAAACAAATGTATAGTAACAACATTAAAAAGTCATTAGTTAAAAAAAATCTTTGCTTATCAGGGTAAAATTTGCCCATAAATGGTAAATACTCCAGCTTCTTAAACTTAGCTGTTAGCATTTCACAAGTTCCCAATTTCCATTATCGTAAATAAAATACTGTGTTTCGTTTGTTAATATGCTTCACCACCCAGGGAAACCTCACATCACATGTTTCAGTTTTGTTCTTAAAAGCAACAAATAATTATCATGTTTACCTATACAAATGGTAAAGTTCTGCCAAATTAAGAAAAACAAACTGGTTTGTATGCGCAATTATCTAACTAATTATGAGGTCTGTGCACAAACTAGGGGTAATAAAAAGGTGGGGTACAGGGTTCCTAAGAATCCATGTAACATTACTAGCATTTCCAGCCACTAGCTATAACTTCAGTATAATCGCATAATAAATGCACTTTTTACTATGTATCCAAACTATAATTAGTTACATGTTTCGCAAAATCAGTCTCAATTTCAAAACATCCATGGACCTGATGAGATTTTACCACTTATATTGAAAGAAATTAAAGATATCATTTGTAAACCCTAATTAGGCATATTTGAGCAGTCACTTGAGAAAGGAGAAGTACTGAAGGACTGGAAAGTTGCAAATGTGACTCTTCCACTCTTACATCTATACCGAGCAAAATTATGGAAAGTATAATAAAAAATATGTTATAAAAGTACGTATCCTCTTTAATAAAATCCCTGTGTGCGTCCATGTGTCTGTGTCTTCTGGTGAAGTGCGCATGCGCGGGGCATGGAGTGATGCTTCAAAGCAGATGCTTCAAAGGCCGCCTGACGCGTCACCCAAGACAGAGAGGGCGGGACCTATAAAATATTGCGCGGCAGATCCAATCGGATTTCGGTAAATGAGGTAAGACCTAAAACAGAAAACACAAAAAATCCAATCGGGTACTGAGACGCGGAAACCAGTTTCCCCATTGTTGTGCAAGTGTTCACTCTGAGGATGTCAGATTTGTGATTAAGAAGCTTGGCCCGGTAAAGTGTAAAGTAAAAGTAGATTTTTTTTCGCGCACATTACATCAGTTGCTGGGGAGAATCTGCTGATTGCCCATTGTTGTCACAGAAAATTAAATGCATATTACAGACAGCAAAGCCAGTATTACTGTCATATAAAATTACAGGCATTTTACCGAAAAAATTGAATGAGGTAAAAGGTCCCTTGCCATTTAATATAGACTGTTCCTACTAATGTTTATGGACTACTGTTCTAGCGCCCGTTATTGTAACGGGCTTAATGACTAGTATTTAATAAAATATTAAATAACAGTCAGCATGGGTGAATGAGAAGAAGATCCTGACGGACAAATCTTTTAGATTTTTTTTTTTGAACAGGCAACTGTAGTAGATGACAAAAAAGCATAAGTCATAATTAACTTACACTATCAAAACGCCTTTGATATGGTCCCACACCAAAGATTAATTTTGAAACTAGAAACTGTAGATGTCACAGGTAACCTACAAACCTGGATCTCAAGTTGATTAACCAACAGGAGACAAAGAGTACCAATAAGACAAGAATACTCCACAGTCATCAGTGGAGTCCTTCAGAGGTCTGTCCTCGGACCATTACTTTTTCTGAATTATTAGCAGATGTTTGAATATGACACTAAAATTGGAATAATGACACCGAGGAGGCAACAAAGAGGAAGTAAAGTCTGTAGCCTGGGCAGTCAACATCATTATTATTTGTGATAGCTAACCATAACTGTACCCTAACTTTCACATTTTAGAATATTCTTTTTTTGTAATATGTTTATTTAGTTACATGGGGACAAAATATTTAACCACTAACATAGGGTGACTGACAGATTAAGTACCTTGCATTTAAAGTTAATCCCTTCATGTCTCAGATAAATAGCTTGTGACAGAAGGTGGCTAATACTAACTATAAATAGCAAACAACTAGTTACAGCTGTAGCAAATTCAAAACTAGGGCAGGGAGTGGTGTTCACCCCCAGGTACCATTGTCATGACCAAAATACTAAAAACAGCATAACCCTAGGGGTCCCATGGAAATCTGTCATGTTGTGAACATTCAGTGCAGCCTAATGCTTACTTATAGCCAGCTATCTTTTACATCTGAGAAAGCCAAAAATCAACTTTATGATTTCATTGCTATCTGTGATAGTGGCTGGGTTTATTTACGATAATAAATTTTGATCTAATAACATTCAGAATTTCTTTACATAATTTATGGTGATTAAAGATCCTCAAATAAAGCTGTTAGCTACCAGTCAACTATTAAAGCAATAAAATACCCAGGCAATACACAGTCCCAAAAGCACTCTTTTCCACACAACAACAACAGCACTCTTTTCTCCTCCCCCACCACTCCTCCGCAAGCGTAGTCCTCCTCCTCCCGACCCTGGCTCTCTGAGTGGTGGTGGCTAGCCCTTTTTATAAGCCACCCGGAAGCATTCCAGGTGTTTGATCACCTGGTTCTAATTGCACTTCCGGGTGGGGCTGAAGATTCGACCAGCCGGGCTGCAGACTCCATGCAGCTCCCCCTAGCGGCCATCCGAGCCCCCAACTAGGCTGTGGACGACTCCATCTCCCATGGAGCAATGCGCTAGGCTGGGGGATTACCGTCCGCCAGGGAAACTGCCACCAAGTGTCCCGGGGGAGGTATTGAGCTGCCAATGGTGGCTCCCCCGGAGACAGATATATTCACAAATGAAAGTGAGCTGTGATAAACATGCTCCTAATCCAGGACTTTTTCCTGCAATTTGCTGAATGTTGTTCATATGGTATCTAGACAACAGTGACCATAAGAACTGGATTAAGCAGATTTAGTAGATGGAGGATCTTTAAAGAATATTGTCTATCTGAAGTTTGTTTTGAACATCATTCTTACAAAAGGCCATTATATATTGATCCTCTCTGGACAAATATGTTACAAAGTAATGGGTACATTGTCCTTGCTTTTTTTTTTTTTTAAACACTGAAGGTTTCTAATGCCATTGTTGCCGTGATTTGTTTTATCTGCACAAATCAACACTTAATTCAGGAAATGTGATTGGAGACTTAAGAACATATTCTAATGTCTTTATTTTTTGTATCCACTTCTTGCTTGCAAGAATCCTCACCCCTGCCAGCCTACAAGTGCCAGCCTACAAGTGCCTTTGATTTGAAATACTGAACCTTACCTTAACTGTCTCCGCAGTGGGTTCACCCTTCACAGCTGGCTTCTCAACACAGCTTAGTTTGTTCCTTTGTATGGTCCAATCTTAGGGTAACCACTTCACACCATGTAAAAGCTTTGCATTTAGCCTAGTGCTAGTATATGATATAATATAGCCACAGCAGCCAAATACACATGATAATACTATAGCTGCAAAGAATACTATTTATGCAATTTCAGCAAATTGCCCTAAATCTACTGTGATTTGTTCATTCATAAATCACTAAAGAGGATGAAGGTAATATTATTGAATATGCCAGACAGATCTAGCTTGTAGTATACAAGAATATACAAAGACATTTGCAGAAACAAGCAGTCAACATCCACTTGCAGCAAAAAAGAAACAGATTCTTCATACACTGTAAGTACTTACTACTAAAAATAGCAATAAAAATGAGCTATTTACTTTATATAATAGAAAAACAATGAACATAGTGGAAAACGACTACTGCTATAAACAGAGGTACAATGAAGCAGCAAAAAACAAATCACTAAAAGAAACTATAGGCAAAGTGTCCCACCATTTCTGACCCATTGAAGATTATTCCATAACATATTAATTCCCATACACTGATGGAATTTAAATTGTCAGGCTACCATGTGGTGCATTGTCCTTCAACATTACATGAAAGCTATTTGCTACAGCATGTTATGGTAACAGATCTGGTCTCTGGCAAAAAGCTTAATAGACTTTAAATGGCCAGGCAGAAAATTCAGCATTTGGTGGCGTCGGTGAGTGGCACCATGGCACAACTTAGAGTTAACATCCTTTTTCATGCCGATTTCAGAAATGTACAGAAACATAAATGTTATATTCAGAATTACAGTGTTTTATTGCTGTTTGTGAACATTTTATATCTTTCTAGACTTTTTCTCAGGAAATTATGGAGCAGTCGGCAACAAGCATAGCAAATTGTTTCATCAGGACATTTCTGAAATGGAAAAAGCGATACCAATGTAAGTTCAGTACCAGTGTGCTTGCTGACTACTGATGGACCCTTAGAATACTTCTGTTTTCAGATACAGCAGAAAATTAAACACTTCTGTTTAAAGTGAGAAAATCTCAGCATGTATATATAATGTAAATAATTTTTTTGTAATTTTTAAACGTGTATCATTTAAAATCCTTATGTGACAAAGAAATTCTGATTAGTATTTGAATTCAGTCCAATAAATACAGTAAGATTCACCTATATTGAACCACTGGACAAAACAAAAGCAACATTTTGTTACCCAATGTAATCAGACATTATTTTAAAACCTACATGTAGAAACATTTTGCAAACTCTTTTGCAAAAAAGAAAATTTGCAAATGAATTATTGTGCTTTCAGATTTGCAAGGCTCAATTTAAAGTCTTAGTCTTCCATTCTACATTTTACAGTAAATACAGCCATGGTATGACAATTTTTTTCTGCCATATTATTAAACGCAAAATAAAACTGGAATTAATTTTGCAGTCTTATAAAATTGTATTATTCAGCCATCCACACAAGGTAGACACGTGCCTTATGTTTAATGATAACTTGAGTTAAGTTCAGGGAAAGTAAAACAAGTCCAAAGTCATGAATTATTAACATGAATTCAGAACACAGCAATAAGAGAAGTCAATTTAAATATCTTATAATGAGCACAGACTAGGGATTTTGAATGCTAGTATTGAAATTCCCACCACTTGAAATTGCTTGAAGGAATTTTGATATGAGAAACTTGACATTGTGAGTACCCATGGTATTTGTTTTATGCATTTTTATAAAGATAAAGAAAACAGTCTTTTCACATATCTATCCTTTGAGGAAAGGCCTAAAATCAAGCTGGTTTACATCCCAATGAAACCTTGCAAGGTCTACAGGCCTCTGGCTAGAAAGTCTAGTGTATACATCTAGTAAGCAGTCCTGCAGGAAAGAAATAAAAGTGTCGAATGAGGATGAGTCTACTCATTACCTACTGAAATATTTTACTGATTGTTAGCAGTTGTGGCAATTACAGATAACTCAAAGCATAACTAAGCATAATAACCACCATTTCATAAACTATACTGAACCTCTAATCAGTAATACAATTATTATATTATTTATGGATAGACACATGTAAATAATAAATTGAGCTAATTCAAATATAAAATCAAACTTCCACAATAATTGTTTGCTACCTAATATTTGCCTCTTTTAGTATAATATGTTATTACATTGACTGTAGTCTTAGTCTTTATATATTATATACTATCTGTATATATTTACATACAGAGCTACTATATCTATCTATGATTTTGACTGGTTGATCTAGTATTGCACTTTTGTTTTTTATATAAAGCATATGTGATCAAAGCTGAAAATGACAACTTGCTAAGAAACGTTGCACCTGTTGGGTACTGTAAAGCCCTGATTTCAAGTGACAACTGTAAATCTTTATCGTGACTTTTGTGCTTGGCCCCAGAACAAACTGTTGAAACATTTTTTATCCAATTTATTAAAGTAAAGACATATTCATCAAAGGCACAGACAAATGCAGGGATAATAAACTTCCACACAAAAATTACCAAAGTCTGTGCAGTTATAGAGTACAGTAATTGAAACATTATATTAAATGCCATTTAGCACTGTATATTAGATTTTGATCAAGGCCTGAAATAGTTAATTCAATAAATAATCCCAAAGTAGTATTAGTATATGTATTTAACATGTAATTTCATAAATGTTTACTTATGTTAAAATGTGATATTTCATTAATTTCTATATTTTTCTTTACCATACTCCACTCTCTGTTTGTGAAAGTGTTTTTTGTGTATTTAACTGGTAGTCAAGTGCTTCATGCCAAGTGCTCCTGCAACAAACAGGTTTATACCATATTTATAATGGAAAAAACTTCCTTTAATCTAAACTAGGAAAATGGAAGCATAGAAAAAGGATTAATTAACACTTCAGTCATATTTTACCAGTGAAACATAATAAATCTGCAAAGCTGAGCAAATAAAAAAAACTTTTCTGGACATTATGTACTGGTTATCAATTGTAACATGCAGTATCACAAAACTTTAAATATACAAATCTGAGATAAAAAATAAAGAAATGGCAAAATGTATTTTCAAGAAATAAATGTTTATTAAGCATTTAAACTGAGGAAGTGGATTCTCTCCCCATTTTTTTTATTCTATTTATTTTTAATTATTTATTTATCTACATATTTTTACTATTATTAAAGTTTTACTCTGCTGACCTAGCTCTGTTTCACATGGGTGGGGATTGATTGTTTCAAACCTAGTTTTGTTAAACTTGACATTTTTGTATGGAATGTTATTTGATTTTATTAAAGTTAATAAAATGTTAAAACAAATTTTTCTTTGCATCACTGGTAAATAAAATGATGCTGCATCCAGATTTTATGGTGATAAAATTTGTTAGATAAATTCTAAAGATATGTTTCCTGGATTAAGAAGCCAATGGAAAAATACAAGGACAGTGCTGTATTTGTTCTGCATTGTTAATTTTTTATTTTTCACTTCACAAGCATCTGTGGCTCAAAATCTCAGTATGACAAAGTGATCATTATTACATCCATGCATGTCATTCAAGGTGGTATGTTCATTATTCGTACATGACAATAATTGATTAAATATTTGTTCATACAGTTGCCGAGTACTAAAATAACTACCAGCTCTGTTTTCCTCTGACATATTGTTACTGATTTTGATTTAGGTTTGCAGTATTGGTATGATTTATAGGAGTATTCTTATATTAATATGTGCATCTGGGTATGTAAAAGGAATAATTTTTCAGATTTTTTGTTGTATTTCTTTCATTATAGCAATTAATTAATTTTCTGAAAAAAGTTTCTGACTTCCAAGGAATTTTGCATTTTCATAGTATTGTATGCTTGTGTATTTGTAGATTTTCATTCATGAATGCATGTTGTTTAAAAAAATCTACAGCAAAAATCTATAGATTCCTGTTGCAGGAAAACTCCTAGGACATGAAACCAGAGTGTTTGAGGCAAAAAACAAAATTATGGATTTGACTTACTGTAAGAAACACTACACATAAGCTCACAGAGCTACTACTGCCCTTCTTTAGGTGTGGCATCAGACCAGTGCTCTTCAAATAATTTAAGTAATTACTAGAGAGAGACCCAGATATAGTGTTCACAGACTGTCAGAATTGGCAGAGCCATGTGGAAAAGGGAGTCATAAAAAAGAACTTGTGCAGAGTGTGGAAAGTGGGGAACAAGCAGATACACATTGGTCAGAAGTATTTATGAAGCTCTCCTCCTGCAGGAGCCTCAGCGAGTTTACTGGCATGCATTGGTTCATCAAGTTTGGGAGTAAAAGACCCATTGTGAGCAGAAGAGAGAGAAGCCAATTTGGATAGACAGGACTTTAGTCTAACAGGAGGAATAGAGTGAGACAGAGTGGCGATAGTAGAGCATGGTCGAATTCACAGCTGGCCTTGGGGATTCCCAGGAAGAATCCTGGTATGGATCAGTTCACATAGTTGGCAAGCAAGAGACCTCATGTAAGCAGACAGAGACTATTGAATTGGCATAAGTGGCATACGCAGAACAGGAGAGCAAGGCCAGGTTAGAGTCATACCAGTGCTGTCTCATGGAAGGTGCACCGTCATACAGAGCTATGGCATTAGAGCATTGTCAAGCATGGAGACTTGGGTTAGGCTGCTTTTATGACCTCTCTTATGGGCTACCTGCTGCCAGTTTTTCTGAGTGCTAATCCATTTTGAGTTGTTACAATACATTTGTATACTTTCTGAGCAGTTTACTTTTTCAGTGTATTTTTGCTGTTTTATTAACTCAGTTTGCTTATGGCTAACCTTTGTATCTTTTTTGGTATTGGTCTTAGTTACACATAACTTTATGGTGCTTATGGTAGTTAGTATCTGGTTCATCTTAAGCAAGATGTGAATATTAAAGTTGAGTATCTTTGTACTGTTTTTTAAACATATTAAACTTTAAGTCAGTCTTTTTACTTAAAGGAGTATTTTTGGTTAAAGATATGTAGATAAAATTTACATAGATGTAGGTTTTCATAGCAGCTGTGGAATATATTTAATGCTGCTCCCTTGCATTTAAGGGGACACATTTGAATGCCAGTTACATGTTCTTTCTTCGTCTGTGTAGATTTTCTGATGGTACTTTGATTTCCTCCCCAAAGACATGTAGTAGTTTAACTAATATATAATATTGTTCATATATTTTTAAGAAAAAGAAATTCAAAATAATGAAAGATCTCTTTCCATTCTAATGACAGCAGATGGGGAGAGTTGATGAGATGGTCCCAACTGTAAATTCCACAGGAGCACCAGAGTGAGATAGGTATTGTCAAGGAGGGGTAAGGTACTAAATGAATCTGTCCATTCCATTGTGTGGCAGCAAAGGGATGCTGAATGTAATTATATGGAAATGGCTGAATATTGCTAATGTTCTGGTTGACTGGTCCTTTATTTGTACATTTGGCTGACAGCTCTATCCAAGGTAGCTTTTAAGGCCATTACAGAGGAGAAGTGTTTCCATTTATTTTTTACAATTGACATACGAGCAGGACAAGTGACTTGTTCAAGGTAGCACAGTAAGTTGGAAGCATCTAAATCCATGTAAAGAGAACAAAAGGTGCATGGAATACCACCCTATTAAATCTATTAATGATTCCCATTTTTCTTTCTTCGGATTTTTCTCTTTATTCAAATTTTTGGATTTTAACCAATTTTTAGTGAAAGAACGTATGTGTAAACATCAAGGAATTTAGTCATAAACAATATCTTAATCACACTTTGCATTCTTTTTAAATGGTGCATTTCATTCTTTTTACTGACCACAAATTGCATGAACACATATTTAATACTAACAGTAAGTATAAGGAATAAATTTAATTAATTCATGTATTTATCCATTTATGAAAGTTACGGGCATAATTGAAAAATTATAACTATACATAAAGGTACAATTTGAAATTAAAGTTACTGAATTCATCAAACTAAAGGCCCTTACATTCAAATGTTTTATAATACGTGCATTTACTTTTAACTGAGAGCTGTGCTTTTTGGGCTTATTTCCATCTCTGACACACATCAACTACACTGGGTGAAACTCACCGAGTGTCAGAGGAGTTTTGTATTTGCTGATGCTTCTCTCACAGTCAACTGAGCCCACTGTGCAGAATATCTAGGCAAGATAGCTTTTCAGCCTTTGGAAATCACTGTCTTGCACCCTTCTAGAAATCTGCTGTCTTTATGTTCATTTGATGCCATTGTAAACATGTTTCAGAATAACTATTGCTTTGAATCATAAGACTCACTGGAT
This sequence comes from Erpetoichthys calabaricus, assembly GCF_900747795.2. NCBI lineage: Eukaryota > Metazoa > Chordata > Cladistia > Polypteriformes > Polypteridae > Erpetoichthys > Erpetoichthys calabaricus. Next base: position 68,800,521 of record NC_041396.2, read on the forward strand.
TTTTGTGTGGTTCAGGGTATCTAATGATAGTCACATTGACATTTGACACCTGTAGTATTATGTATTTAGCCAACCTATGTGCCTTTACTGACGTGCAGGCGCTGGATGGCAGTGGATTCAGATAGTATTCAGTTCCCTTCACTTTCTGCACACTTTATTGTACTGTAGATTTAATTTTAAATAGATAAATTTGCCATTTTTGCCCATCAGTCAACACTCATTAAACACAATGACAAAATGAAACATTCACTCCGAAAAGTTAACACATTTATTAAAAATAAAAAAAAAGTATTTTATGTCATAAAAGGAGATATAGACTAATTATTTGGTGGTATTTAGAATGTCTAGGCATGATAGCTTATATTGTTGTGTTGTTTTGCTAGACAGCAAATATAATTTTAATTAATTATTAAAAACAGTGTAGCATTACAATTTTTCTATTGCTGCATTTTAAAATGTATTCATATAGCCTACTCTAAAACTGTACTTTACTTTGAATTTGTAATTTGTACTTTGAAGTCAAGCAAAATGAGACCTTTTATTGGCTAACTAGTTAGCCATTTGCTTGACTTCTCATTACATTCATAATGGCTAACACAATACAACATCCTAGTACTAATTTGTAGTTTGATAAATTTATTACATTATTAGAAACACCATTCTGAACTGATAAATAATAGTGCTGAAGAACATATACTATAGTTCTTGAACCATATTTTTGAATTGCAGAATTTTGTGTAATAAAATGACAAATAGTTTTGTTTTACTCTCTTTGATGTAGCTTAACAATAATCTGTTTTAAACAAGATTACCATCCAAATGTGTAGATTTAGATTTCTAACAAAACTAGGAAAGCGCAAATATCATCTAAGCTATTACTTATTGTATTTATTAACCAATTTATGATGATATTCATAACGCACTACTGTCCAATAAACAAGATAGCTAAAGTTCCAAAGTTTTCATTATTACATAAATAAATAACAGTAAGTTTCAGATTTTCCTGTTTATCCTTTTGTTTCTAATGACAACATCAACCTTCAATAAATACATTATTGTTGATTGATAATTATGTATATTTCATCACCCTTCAATAGATACATTATTTATTATCAATTATATATATTTCTACTTACATAATAACGAATGTGTATTTAATTTACTAAGTAATTTATTTTACTTTAAATACTATATTATTTATTTTGTTCTGACTAGTCTAGTGTAGTGGTTATCTTTGATCTCTTCATTTAATGATTATTGCTACTGGGCTAGTGGACATCACTTTGAAGTGTCTCATGCAAACCGTGGAATCCACATACAATGCTTTAGAAGGGTCCTACGAGAACTCAACATTTTTTTATTGTTTTGTTTTTATTCATGTGTACCAAAGAAAAAAAAAGAATAAAGCCTTGAAAAAAAACTACTTAGTTGTGCTCAACTATACAGTAAATAAAGTTGTAAATAATATATATAGCTCAATGCTCCATATGGAATATAAATTAAAAAAAAATGCTTTCCCCTTGTCATATATACTTTGTATTACAGGCAATGCCACTGGCCCCTCTTTGAAGCAGCTTTTCTCTGTGAAACCAGATTTCTTTCCTTATCTTTTGGTACCATAGGGAAAAGGATTTTTTACAGGTTTACAGTTGGCAGGTTTCTGAACACAATAATCTCAATTGAAAAAACAAAAATAAAAAGCTGTATTTCTTTTATGGACTAATTTTAATTTTAAAGAAATAACAGTCTTTCATTTGATATGCTGGATTTTAAAATATTTTCTACACTTTAACAAAACCATTTTTTATTAATCCAAGTTGCATGTTGATTTAGCACACACAAGTTAAGAATTTAAACTTAACTCTGCACATCTGACAATAATGATCCTATAAAACTATAATGACCCTGTTATTTTAAAAGTGATGAGAATTGTTACCTAAACTGTGATGAAATCATTTGAAGGTGTACAATGAATTATCTTAAGTGAAAGGTGCAAGGATGATTTCAGCTTTATATATCAGAAAATACTTACCAAATATAATGTTCTCCTATGTACAAAAATACAGCATTAAACTCTCTCTCTCTCTCTCTCTCTCCGATCATTACAATCTTTTTGCAGACAGAAACCTAGAGTGTGTTATATAAACTATAATAGTTCTATTTTGATTACACAAGCTTTCATTTCCTGTACTTTTTCTAAGGTAATTTATACACACATTCACATTCAAATGTAAAAACCTGTGCAGAAGCTACCATTCTCTTCTTGAAAAACCAGGTTCATGCTGACCAACTACTCACCGAGAGTCGGTCAATTGCTGTGCACAACCCTCCAAAGATGGTCTCCATAGCCTGGAAAGAAGACCTTGAGCACCTACACCTAGGGTACACCCTGTCACTTCTTGCCATAGTTGAACATTAGCTATAATATAAAGACAGACAAAATATACATTATTTATGAATGCCCGTGTTTGAAAAACACAATCAAAAACAGTCAGTCATCTACCCATGCTTATTTGGCAATTAAGTTAACATGCTTATCTTTGAAATGGAGTACCCAAAGAAAAATGCAAAATGCACTTTCTAATACCTCTAAAGGCTCATTCAGCTACAGCATAGTCTACATTTACGAAAGACTAAAGCTTCTATCAGCAAAACTGGAAAGAGTAATAAGTAAGAAGTAATAGCCAAGCTTGAAATCCATTTGTAAGAATAAATATTTAATCAAATAATGTAATGAAAGTTCTGGCACTACATCCAGGGTTAGTTCTTTCTTTGACCCCACTGCTAGGACATTGGATTAAGCAGGTTAAGAAAATACAAAAATGAAAAAAGTATTGGCATACTTATCATCCTAATTAATGTTTAGTTTATTAATGGTTAGATGATTAGAGACTATTCTAAGACCACTTCACTTTTATTCTTGACTTCAGATTTAGGCTTACACATTTATACTTTCCTCATGTATCAACCTTGGGCTGTCTTTAGACTACCCTTTTTGATTATCCCCAAGAAGGACCATCAATTCCTAGTCCCATATTTAAATACAGCAAATAAGTCTTTCATTTACATCTTGGCAGAGGAGTTTCTTTTAGAAGAGCAGCTGTTCAATTTGGATGAAACTTAAAATGTCTTCTATTGGTAGGTAGTGTTGTAAACTGTGTTCTGAGATTTTTTTCCGGTAAGGAGGACAGACATTTTCAGGTAAGGTTGTTATATTCCCTAATCATAGTGCTAGAGAATGGTGATGTGTTTCATGTTGATTAGTATATGCAGGTAATAATTTCACATTACTATGTATACTACCTAAAGTATACTAGCTAAAGATTAGCCTAAGAACCAATTCAGGTCAGAAATAGATTGGTAACACTTAGGGTAAAAAAAAAGAAAAAAAAAACAACGTTTATGGACTGCTGTTTGAGTAAACTTGTGAATTAAGATCCGTCATAACGTAAGCCCTCGCTCCTAAGTATTTAAACAAAACGTGAATGCTTGCATTTCCCCCTCTGGTAGATCTACCTGGTAGCACAGCATGGTGCCAGCCACACTAACTCTAAATGATGATAGAATGTTAATATCATTGTCCCCATTTGATTTCATTTCTCACTTTTTTTCTCGTACACAGTGACTGCCTAGCCCCGCTCCTTCCCACCCACCTTCTGCAATACATGCATCACCCTGCCATTACTCCCTAGCTCCCTTTTGCCACTCCACATAAAATTTTCTCAATCTGTCATTCTTGTCCCCCTGGATCTGGCTTTAGACCATATGGGATAGTAACCTATGAAAGTACCACACATCACGAACACAATGGCAACAATAAACAGAAACCAAAAAAAATATGGTTCTCTTTGTGGGCATCGGGCATTTAGAGTCTTGGATCAAGTAGAGGCTCCTTGAAATTTTTATTTTAAAGCTTTTTGTGGCTTTATTTCTTTTCAGAATACTAATCTTGAAATGAGCAGCTGTCCCATGTGTTGTTTCCATCCTGTTGGCCATAAGTGCTTGTTGGCTAGACATGCAACTAAGAATTTTCCTGTACTCTGCACAAGTAACTATCAACATGATCTTGAACTATGCATCTAGGCAGTGGCTACTCAGTTTTTTCCAGCTGCCAAACTTGGAAAGGGTAGTGACTTGTCTTACTTCTCTGGCCACTCAATCCACAACATACTTGACAGATGTATTTTCACTGTCAAACCAATCAACCTGCAACCTAGACACCTGCTGTCATATTCCTGTTCTGCCAGCAGATGAACAGTATAAACATCAGCTAACTTGTTTTCTTCTAGATAGCCATTTCCAAAAAACAGCATCTGTTTTAATTTTATTCCAGTGGAAGCTGTTTAATTAAAATTTATTCGGAGTTTCCTATTATATTTTTCATATTAATTCTTCGTTTTGGAGTTTTGAATAATAAAAAAGACCAATCTTGTGCTGGCTATGCTATGACTTATATATAATAATATAAAAATATTTTTTGCACTGTTTCTGATGCCATCTTAGTTTTTATGGGCACTGCAATTTTGTTTTACCCTTACCAAGTGTAGGAAATTGAATGGATAAGAGACTCAAAAAAGAGTTGTAGAATTGTCCCCTTATAATGTCCGGAGATCTTGCACAAAAATGAGCAAAAAAAAGTGATCAAAATCATAACATTTGATGTCAAACAGAAGCTGAAGGTGACTATTTACAGAAAATGGCGACCGGAAGGAAGCATTAGTGGAAATGACATCATAACTGGCAGACAGAAATGACATCATTAGGAGGCGACCGGAGGTGATGTTGTCAGAAGTGATGTCATCAGGTAGGGTCGGAAGTGACATTGTCTTCAGGAGTCGAGGGCGGAAGTGATGAAATGAAATGGGAACCATTTTGGGAATCTGGAACTATTGACGATGAGTGAATTATTTTATGGATTTTCTTTGACAATTCTGGTGGAAGAATGAGAGAAGCATTAATACTTGATATTACCCACTTGCCTCACTATAGCTCACTCACCTCAGGACTTATTGGTTGCCACCTAAGCACACGTGTGTGAAACAAGGTAACAATCTAAATATGCGCAGCATTGTAATGTCTTTGGTGCGACATTATAAATGGTCAGCACTGACATGTCATCTCTATCCAAGATATTCCTTGTTTTGAAACTCCTGATAAAGCTTTCTTTCTGCACAACATTTTTGTAGTTATCTTCCCTGTTAACTTAAAAAACTAAGGATTACAAATTTGCAAATTTAACATGGAGAGCTTAGCATGTGCGGAGGAGATAAGACTTGGCCTTAAAAGAATCACTTGAACATACTGCTTTTTTGTTTACTGCATTATTTAAATTTTTTTTCTGTATTTGTTACAGAGAAACCATGAAAATATTATCCAAAATATTAAACTCCTTCTTTATATACTAAACTCTGCTCCCTTGGTTTTGTGTATATCTTTCGGTTTAAGCCAACTCACACATTCATAAAATTGTGTTAATTACTTTGGTATTAAATGTTTTAAATGTCCAATTTAAGCTATTATACAAGTATTTTTCGATAATACTTGTATAATAACTTAATAACTAAAGACAATACCATAAAATAAAAAATAAAAACATATTTTAAAATATGATTTTTAGCAAACCTTGAACCTTTAAAGAAAAAACCTGAAAAGTAAAATTAAAAAATTAAATAACAATAATAGATAAGAATATAAGTTATAACGTTGACACCTACAAGAGTGAAGCTTTCAGGGTCATTATTGTACTTTTTAAGGCTCCATCTAGAGTGTAATAGTCATTGAGATTGCTCCTACTTAAACACAGTTTCCTTTTGGATTTTCTGAGCCAACACAGAAATGCTGATTGGCAGATTTCCTTTTCAGTCTTTTTGCTTAGCATGATTTGCTTACTAAAGTATAATTAGGCAGGCAGCCAATTTGATTCAAACACTCATTTTAAAGTAACAAGTTTTTGGCTGAGGCAGTCAGCTGCTGGACTAAACACAATTTGTACAACTGTGAATTTACTGAGAATTGATAAAGGAGTCATTTGCTCGTCCCGTACCACCAGGAATTTCATTATACACAGATTCGATGGAGCGTCAAATCCCACGTTTCATCAGAAAATTGCTGTAAAGCAATAAATGAAAGGCAAAACTATACTGGCAGAAAAACAAAATATTTTAGCTTTAAAGAAACAATCTGAAATTCAGCATGGAAATGATATTGTTTTTGTTACATGCTTGGCATAAAAAAATCAAATTTCATTGAAATTGAATCATTAGGCATATGATACATATGGCTCACTTCCATAAAAACATACTTGGCAAAGAGATGTTACTTCCTAAAATGAGAGTACATCTCAAAAACATTTGGTCATATATTTAATGTAAGTTCCTTTGCAAACCAATGATCAGGTGTGCATCCCCCACTCTAAACCAGAGTAAAGCAGGGCAACATAACTACAGAAAAAAATTTGCACCACTCAGAAACATGAGGAATATGTTTCTTGGGTCTCCTTGAGAAATTAAATTATGATGCTCACAGGAAAGGTCCTGTAGCCATTGGCTCAGTTTCTAGATTTGCCTTGGGAAAAAAGTGTGAAAGTGAAACTAATTAGGGCTGCATAATTCTGAAAAGAGTAGGAAGAATTACTATTGATAACTGACCAAAATCTATTTGAACTGATAAAATATCCAAGGAAAAGCTATCTTCTATATTTTAACTAATGTTTTTTTTAAATAATCCATTATTGTTGAAGAAAACCACACCCCAAATCTGCAGCACACTAATACAAAATTTCCTGAATTTTGACAGCACTTATAACATCAGGGAGTTAACATACAGAATTTGCAAATGTTGGATGTTATGAGAACTCTACATTTCCTAATCATTTGCTTCAAGCTTGTAACAGTTAAGGTACAGTTCCTTATTTTATTGCTTTGTTTATTTCACCAGTTTTAATTTTATGCACAGTTACATACTTATCATTACCTACAAACGAGAGAGCACATTGACATCTCAAAATACTTCAATTCTCAAGGATTAATTGAAAAACAGCAGGAAGTCAAGCTTTTAGTTAACAGGGCCCTGAAACTATGATCTACCTGCTAATATAAGTGGTTCCAATTTAGACTCAGCTTTTAAATCCAAGCTGATGACTCACTACTTTAATCTAGCATACCATGAATAGACCTGCTGATTAGCTGTGTATACTGCTTTTCTATTTGATAGTCATTTGTATAGAAATAAAAGTATCAAAATATTTTAAAATTGTTACTAAATTTCATGTCTTCTGTTTCTCTTCTCGGCATATGTATGTGGCATGTGGTATCACTGCTCTTGGTATCTTAAGGCTACTCTCATGCATACAAAAAATCATCTTGGAAAAAGGGAATCATCAAATTGGATAAGTAGCACAGACTCCACTATAGAAAACACAGGAGTGAGAAGATGACCATTTGGCCAAGACTGTGCCTTTATTTTGGACTTTCTCTTTTGCAATGTTAATCTCCACCATTGACAACTGGCCACAGTTCATCAGTTAATTAATGAACAGATATTGTTGATTTCCACTTATGTTCTACTTACCAAATCTGCATTTATATGTGTACCAGCTCTGTATTTAGTCACTTGTTTTAACAGAATTGTTCAAATCGATCTGCACTCAGTGAAGAGTGCTTAACAAAGTTGATTTGTATTGTAGTACATCAACAATTATTTTTAGATATTATTTAAGATGGATTGTGGTTTTAGTATTCAGTATCTTTAAATATTTACAGGTTCTTGAATATGACACTAACATTAAAGAATACACCCAAGGACCAGCCATCCCAGCAGTGCATTTCACTGACATGTGAATCAGTAATATTCATGTTATAATCATCACCTGTTCAACAGTGTTTTATTTCAGTCCTTTAAAATTTTATGAATGTGTCCCTCTATAAAAACAATTGTGTTATTGTAAATGATTATAAATTTGACAAAGTGCAAGACCACATGTAATCAGTTTTGGTCTGCTTCACAGTGAAAACAGACTTCTGCTCAGTGTATGTTTTAGGTAAATAGAAACCAGTGAAAATTGTTAGATTTCATTTAAATTTTGATATTGCTGTAGAATGTACAAGTAGTACAAGTATTTTTTTTAAACAATGGTTACAAGAAGAGGACCAAACTTAAAAAAGTCAAGAAAACATCCACTGATTTTGCTCAATTTATGGTCAAATAATGCAATTGCTGCAATCCAGCATACTTATGTTTTATTTAAAATACTGACAGTTTCACAATAAGGTTTCAAATGATTTATAGTCTTATACTGTATATAGTTAAGCTATAATCTCTTACTATAATATCTTCCTAGTAATCAAAATTATCTGACTTTATGGTATTTAGTTGTTAAAATGGGATGCACTCAGTTTGGAGTTCTTTTATTCCCTCCCTGTTCCCAATGATTTATTCTTGGACATCTAACGCTAAACTTCAAGTTTGATTAGGAGAAATAATTTATCTTGTTGTGTGCTGGGCTTTATTTACATCTACACAGTAATTAACTGATATCCTATTAAGGATCAATTTTTTCTGTGACCCCTTGAGGCTCTAAGATCTCTTAACTCAAATTGTGTATTAAGAATGATCTAAAAATACATGGCAAAGTAGCATGATTAAGAAGTAGATGGTGTTGAATTATAGTTCCTGGACCTACACTCAAATCTACATAGTCAGGGTCTGTGTAGATTTTCCATTGTCTGCTTGAGTCTGTGAGTTTTCTTTGGATATTGTGATTTATTTCCACCTGATTGTGATTTACTTAGAGTGGAGAATCTAAATTGACCACTTACGAGTGTTTCTGTTTTTACCTGTTTTGCCTTCCAATGGACATATACCGTATCAGTGGTTGGTCCCTGCATTGCACCTGGTCCTAGTGCAGTATTTCCCAACTGTCAGGATGTCCTAGATGGATAGCCTAAGTTAAATAAATAAATAGCCATTTAATGTTTCAG